>NW_028300811.1:583778-618414 GCF_049724085.1 Artemia sp. Qi Xiang Cuo
TATGATTTGGGGTGTATGGGTTGCTATTTTTGACTTTTCTGAGTCGGATTTCTTAGTCTTTCATAGGTATGTGTTGTCTGAAACCTATGATTTGGGATGGGTGGTTTGCTATTTTTGACTTTTCTGAGCTGGATTTCTTACCTTTTCATAGGTGTGTGAGTAGAGGTGAGCCTATAACGCCGACGATTCACCCCTGCTGCCACCTACAACTTTTTTTACATACTTTATGTCTGTTTGATGTCAGTGAGAATGAAAAAACAGGAATTTTCTCACTTTGATGGATATTTTCTTGGATGGTTATGTGTGTTGGTCAATTTATTTGATGTTTTTCATGGATGTCAACTCCAATTTATGTCTGTTTTATGGTTTTTGTCAGTGAGAATGAAAAAACAGGAACTTTCTCACATTTATGTCTGTTTTATGGTTTTTGTCAGTGAGAATGGAAAAACATGAACTTTCTCACTTTGATGGATGTTTTTATGGTTTTTCTCAGTGAGAATGAAAAAACAGGAACTTTCTCACATTTATGTCTGTTTTATGGTTTTTGTCAGTGAGAATGGAAAAACAGGAACTTTCACACTTTGATGGATGTTTTTATGGTTTTTGTCAGTGAGAATTATAAAACAGGAACTTTCTTACATTTATGTCTGTTTTATGGATTTTGTCAGTGAAAATGGAAAAACAGCATTTTTGTCACTTTCATGGATTATTGAGTCTAATATTACCTGTGCTGTCAGTCATTAATCAAATTGTTTCCGGGCAAAGTTTAGTAATGTCTGACAGATGACGTCAAGTTAATTAATGTCTTTGGAGTTAGACCAGAATTGTCTCCTTAGACCAGAAAGTTTAGATCACACGTGACAGATGATGTCATGATTGATTGATTTGACACGAAAGGGGAATTAATTTGTTGTTTCTAAGGGGAATTATTGATTCACGAAAGGGGAATTAATTTTTTGTTTCTAAATAAAATGGTTTCCGAGCGAATGTTTTGATCTTAGCGATGAAGTGATTAGCGCGCGAAAGCGTTTCTTTGTAATTTCAGATCTGAAAGCACAGGGATGTCAAAACAAAAGGAAATCGCTGAAATCACGTTTAGGGATTATTTGGGCGAAACCGTTTTAGCCATTTTAGGGAATTATTTCGGCGAAACAGAGACATTTTAAAAGATGATTTTAGAAAAGGTTTTAGAAGAGAATTTTAGGGTAAACTCTGTGGTCGTTATAATACACAAGTTGTATTTTAACAGTGTCGTGAGGTCCCCTACCCCAACCCAAAGGGTTCCGATCTCCCTACCCCAACTCCCAAGGGTTCCCATCCCCCTATCCCAACCCCGAAGGGAGCCCCCCGGCCTCCACGGTCCCTCCAGCATCCAAAGGGCCCCCAGGCTCCCAAAGGCGAGCAACCGGCCCCCCCAGGGACACTGAGCTCCCAAACGACCGATCGGTGCTCAAGGGCCCCCCAGACTCCCAAAGGCCCTCCTCCGGTTCTCAAAGGTCACCCAGACCCCCAAAAGCCCTCCTCGGGCCCCAAAGGCCCTTCACCGGTCCCCAAAGGTCCCTCGGGCTCCCAAAGGACCACCCAGCCCTCACGGGCCCCCGGATCCCCAAACCCCCTCCCCGGCCCCTGTTTTTCGGGGATGGGTATTGCCAGAAACCAATCATTTGGGGTGGCTGGGTTGCTATTTTTGACTTCTCTGAGTTGGATTTCTTAGTCTTTCATAGGTATGTGTTGTCTGAAACCTATGATTTGGGATGGGTGGTTTGCTATTTTTGACTTTTCTGAGCTAAAGTTTCTTAGTATTTCATAGGTGCGTGTTGTCTGATAATTATGATTTGAGGTGTGTAATTTGTTATTTCCGACTTTTCATACCCAGATTTCTTAGTCATTGGTAGGTGTGTGGTGTCTGAAACCTATGATTTGGGATGTGTGGGTTGCTATTTTTGACTTGTCTTAGCTAGGTTTCTTAGCCTTTCACAGGTGTGTGCGGTCAGAAAATTAGGATTTGGGATTTGTAGTTTGCTTTTTGGAGTTTTCAGAGCTAGGATTCTTAGTCCCTTTCAGGTGATTGTACTCTGAAACCTATATTTTGGGATGAATAGTTGGCTATTTCAGGCTTTTATGAGCCTGGCTTCTGAACATTTCGTAGGTGTGTGCTGTCTGAAACTTACGAGTCGTGGTATGTAAATTACTCGTTCTGGTTTTTCTGAACTAGATATTTTAGTCTTTCGTTGATGTGTGTTGTCTGAGACCTATGATTTGTGATGGGTCGATTGCTATTTTTGACTTTTCTGAGCTGGATTTCTTGGCCTTTCATAGGTGTGTGTTGGCTGAAACATATGATTTGAGGTGTGTAATTTGCTATTTCCGACATGATCAATTCTATTTCTCCAAAATAATATAAAAAGTTTCGACTTCAGTTCAGATTTTTCTCAAAGAGAGGAAAAAATTTAAAATACTGTTCCAAATTTTTCAAAGAAGATAGAAAAGTTCAAGTTCTCTTCTGAATTTTACCAAAGAAAACAAGTCAATTCTAATTTCTCCAGAGAAAATAAAAAGCTTCCACTTCAGTTTTAAGCTCACCAAGACATAAAAAGTTTAAAGTTTAGTTCAAAATTTTCCGTAGAATATATTAAAAGTTATAGTATGATTTGTGATTATTTTCAATGAAGATAAAAAGATTCACTTTAATTATAATTTTTGTTAACTTCACTTCAGAATTTTTTCAAATAGATTAAAAAATTTAAAATACTGTTATAAATTCTTAATATAAGATGGACAAGTTGAAGTTCTATTTTGAATTTTACCAAAGAACACAACTGAATTATAATTTATCTAGAGAAAAAAATAATCTTACATTTCAGTTTAAAGTTCACCAAGACATAATAAATTTAAAGTTCACTTTTAAATTTTTCCTTAGAAGATAGGAAAAGTTATACTATTATTGTGATTATTTTCCATGAAGATAAAAAATTTCACTTTAATTCTAAATTTTCTTAAATTCAATTCCGACATTTCTCAAAGATATGAAAAAATTTAAAGTTATGTTCTAAATATTTTCTCGTAAGAAGAAAAGTTCAACTTCTATTCTGAATTTTATCAATGAAAATGAAATAAGTTATTGATAAATTCTATTTTCACAAAAATAACAAAAAAATTTCATCTTCAGTTCAGATTTTTTTTCTCAAGGAGATGAAGAAATTTAAAGTTCTGTTTTCCGCAAGAGGTTATATTTCAACTAAAAGTCAAGTGCTGCTACACTAAATCAAAGATTAACAGAAATAATAACGAATAATTGTTCAAGCGTAATTTACTGTAAACTTATATCCAATGATAGATTTAATAAATTGACAAAAACTTTTTTCACAAGACGTTATTTTCCAACTAAAAGTAAAGAGCTGCTACACTAAATCAAAGATGAACAGAAATAATAACGAATAATTGTTCAAACGTAAATTTTCTGTAAACTTATTTACAATTATATATTTAATAGAGTGAAGAAAATATTTTTAAACAAGAGGTTATGTTTAAAATAAAAGTAAAGAGCTGCTACACTAAATTAAATATGAATAGAAATAATAACTAATAATTGTTCAAACGTAAATTTTATTTAAACTTATATTCAAGTACATATTTAATAGAGTGACAAAACTTTTTCCACAAGAGGTTATTTCTCAACTAAAAGTAAATAGCTGCTACACTAAATCAAAGATGAACATAAATAATGTCGAATAATTGTTCCATCGTAAATTTACTGTAAAGTTATATCAAATGATATATTTAATAGTGACAAAAACTTTTTTATACAAGAGCTTATTTTTCAACTAAAAGTAAAGAGCTGCTAAACTAAATCAAAGATTAACAGAAATAATCTCGAATAATTGTTCAAACGTAAATTTTCTGTAAACTTATATCCAATGATATATTTATTAGAGTGACAAAAAATTTTTTTTCACAAGAGGTTATTTTTCAAACTAAAAGTCAAGAGCTGCTACGCTAAATAGAAGATGAACAGAAATAATAACGAATAATTGTTCAAACGTAAATTTTCTTTAAACTTATATCCAATGATATATTTAATAGAGTGACAAAACCTCTTTTCCATGAGAGGATATTTTTCAACTAAAAGTAAAGAGCTGCTAAACTAAATCAAATATGAAAAGAAATAATTTCGGATAATTGTTCAAACGTAAATTTTCTGTAAACTTATATCCAATGATATATTTAATAGAGTGACAAAATCTTTTTTCCACAAGAGGTTATTTTTCAACTAAATGTTAAGAGCTGCTACATTAAATCAAAGATGAACAGAGATAATAACGAATAACTGTTCAAACGTAAATTTTCTGTAAACTTATATCCAAGGATATATTTAATAAAGTTACAAAGTATTTTTTTAACAATAGTTTTATTTCAACTAACAGTAAAGAGCTGCTACACTAAATCAAATATGAACATAAATAATAAAGAATAATTGTTCAAACGTAAATTTTCTGTAAAATTATGTACAATGATATATTTAATACAATTACAAAAAATTTTTTACACAAGAAGTTATATTTCAAATAAAAGTAAAGACCTGCTACACTAAATCAAATATGAAAATAAATAATTTCAAATAATTTTTAAAACTTAAATTTTCTTTAAACTTATATCCAATGATATATTTAATAGAGTGACAAAAACTTTTTCACAAAAGATGTTATTTTTCAGCTAAAAGTTAAGAGCTGCAACACTAAATCAAAGATGAGCAGAGATAATTTCTAATAATTGTTCAAAAGTAAGTTTTCTGTAAACTTATATCATATGATATATTTATTAGATCGACAAAATCTTTTTTCAACAAGAGTATATTTTTCAACTAAAAGTTAAGAGCTGCTACACTAAATCAAAGATGAACAGAGATAATCACCAATAAATTTTCAAACGTAAATTTTCTTTAAAATTATATACAATTATATATTTAGTAGAGTGATAAAAACTATTTTCCAAAAGATGCTATTTTTCAACTAAAAGTAAAGAGCTGCTACAATAAATAAAATATGAACATAAATATTAAATAATAATTTTTCTATCTTAAACTTCATTCAAATTATACATTTAATAGATTTAATAAAATTTTTTTCACAAGAGTTTAATTTTAAATTAATAGTAAATAGCTGCTAAACTAATTCAAATATTAAAATAAATATTATCTAATAATTTTTCAAAATTAAAATTATATACAATTATATATTTATTAGAGTTACAAAAACTTTTTTCAACAAGAGGTTATTTTTCAACTAAAATTAAAGATATGCTTAACTAAATCAAAGATGAACAGAAATAATGTCGAATAATTGTTCAAACGTAAATTTTCTGTAAACTTATGTCCAATGATATATTAGTTACAGTGAAAAAAACTTTTTACAGGGGCAGCCTTATTCATATACAGAATAATTTTTGTTCGTCTTAAGTTTTAGCGTTGCTTCTTACTTCCAACTGAAAACTTATTTTTCATTTGATGTTTTACCTTTTTTTCAAATAATGCCATTAATGTCTCTTTGAATAGACCCTCTCTCATCACTTTAATTCGATTTGAGTACTGGTTCAATTCGAACAGCAAACATTCTTTCTAGTCTTCAGACTTTTCAAACACAGTAAACACGATTACGGTATGTAATTTGTAGGGTTGGTTCTGTGGGAGTGTACTAGCTACCACAGACCAAAATGGGCTGAATTCATCATTTTAGAGTTGAAAAGTGCACACAGAAAAAAAGCAAATATAATAGTCGTTTAAAATCTCCCTTCCCCCTAAACTCGAAATTTCTGGGGGAACGTATTTTCAAGGTTTTATTCAAAGTGAACGGTCTTACCTTTCAGGAGTGAGGAGTCGTTAACAACAGATTTAGAATAAAATTAAAAATTCTACGCAAAGAGCGAGAATTTTTATTGGTTGTTATTAAATACAACTTAAAACTTATTTTTTTATTTTATTTTTTAACATTTTTAAAATAATGCCGTAAATATACGTTTGAATAGACCATCTCTTATCAGTTCAATTCGATTCGAATACCGGTTCGGTTCGAACAGTAGACATTCTTTCTACTCTTTAGACTTTTCAAGCATAATAAACTTGATTACGGTATATAATTTGTAGGACCTGTGGTGTTTTCCTTCAAAAACTTTCTCGTACAGCTAACCGTTGATGTAAAACTATAAAACTAATTCATTTCAAGTATTTGCAATTGGAATAAAAAGTAAATTCTGTGTGAACGTACTAGCTACCACAGACCCAGAAGGGCAGAATTCACATTTTAGAGACAAAAAATGCACAAAAAAAGCAAATATAATCGCCCTTTCCCTTCTCCCCTCCCCCCAAACTCAAAAATTTCTGGAAGGACATATTTTCATTGCATTTTGAATATTTTTCTTTGGAAAACACACCGAAAAGCCATATTAAGAGCTAAATTTTTGAGTTTTTCACTGAAAATTCCTTTTTAGCCAAGCCTTTATAATCAACGGAACATAGTTCATCGTATTTTACATATTTTTGGCTGGAAAACACACTGAAAGGTCATATTATTTGAACTTACATCAAACGTTGGAGAGCATACATTTGAAGAACTATCCATTATTTTTAGATATTGTTCTATATTTCAGCTTATACTGACTTCTAAAACTTCAAATATACTGACCTAACGGTTATCTATTTGCGAAAATCGTACTAGGTGACGCTCTTAGAACAATAATTACCTTTCTATCTATCACTTTTCACTCGCGGGAATTACCACATATCAGGTTATGTTAGAATTTAGGTTTCTCCCCGTTTAAGTTAGGTTAGATTAGGTTAGCTTATCATGAGCGCTCATGATAAGCTAACGTAATCTAACCTAACTAAAACGTGGAGAAACCTAACTTCTAGCCTAACCTATGGTTTTGGTATTTCTTTGCAATATTGTGTAATTTTGTGGTCATGCTAGTTTAGACTAAACTTCAACTTTAGGGGGGATTTCAAGAGCGAGGGTTGAGGCGGTGGGCAGCCCCACTCCTAAAGACTTTTCTTTCTAGTCTTGCATATCATAGTTAAAAACCATAGTTTTCAGGCTCCCTCCTGTGAATTGTTCACTATCCACTTTAATTTCCAATCAAATGAGCCCTTTTCACAGTTTCTGTGACGACTCCCTCTATAGGAAGTGCCCTGGCTCTGAAGAAAAAAACCAAAAACAACAGCGTGTGCCCACAGCGTGCTTTACTGAGGTAGCACTATCATTTTGGCATGAAGGTTTTCCAACAAAAATATTTAAATATGATGAAAATACGTTCCTAGAATTTTTTTTTTTGGGGGGAGAATTTTAAAAGCATTTGGAAATTTGCAGTGGTGGGGCAGGGGGTGGGGGTTTTACACGCGCCTGGGGTGCGGCGGAAGGATCGGGGGCAAATTCGTAAGACTTTTCTTTCTAGTCTTGCATATCATAGTTAAAAACCACAGTTTTCACGTCCCCTCCTGTGAATTAGGCATTAACCACTTTAATTTCCAATCAAATGAGCCTTTTTCAAAGTTACTGTGACGACTTATTCTATATGAAGTGTCCAGCTATGTAGAAAAAAACAAAACAACATGTTGCGTCCCACATTATTCTTTACTTAGACAGCACTAGTGCTTCGGCATATGATTGGTTACAATTCCCTTTTTTTCTTATTTTTGTGTGTTTCTTTTCTTTTCTGGTTTTAATCTGCATTGAACATGCCTCGTTTGTCGCAATAGACTGTATGATGTAAGAAGTATTGTTTTGAATCCTTTCCCCGTGATTGATATTTCGTAATTCCCACGAGTGTTAAGTGATAGATAGAAAGGTAATTATTGTTCTAAGAGCGTCACTTAGTACGATTTTTGCAAATAGATAACCGTAAGGTCAGTATATTTCAGGGTTTTGAAGTTTTAGAAATCAGTATAAGTTGAAATATAGAACAATATATAAAAATAATGGACAGTTCTTCAAATGTATGCTCTCCAATGTTTGATTTAAGTTCAAATAATATGACCTTTCATTGTGTTTTCCAGCCAAAAATATGTAAAATACGATGAACTATGTTCCCTTGATTATAAAGCCTTGGCTAAAAAGGAATTGTCAGTGAAAATCTCACAAATATAGCTCTTAATATGGCTTTTCGGTGTGTTTTCCAAAGGAAAATATTCAAAATACAATTAAAATTTGTCCCCCCAGAAATTTTTGAGTTTGGGGGGGGAGATTTTTAAATTGCTATTATATTTGCTTTTTTTGTGTGCAATTTTTGTCTCTAAAATGTGAATTCAGCCCTTCTGGGTCTGTGGTAGCTAGTACGTTCACACAGAATTTGCTTTTTATTCCAATTGCAAATATTTAAAATGAATTAGTTTTATAGTTTTACATCAACGGTTAGCTGTACGAGAAAGTTCTTGAAGGAAAACACCACCGGTCCTACAAATTACATAACGTAATCAAGTTTATTATGCTTGAAAAGTCTAAAGACTAGAAAGAATGTTTGCTGTTTGAATCGAACCGGTACTTGAATCGAATTAAACTGATAAGAGAGGGTATATTCAAACGGATATTTATGGAATGTTTTGGAAATTGATAAAACATAAAAATAAAAAATATGTTTTCATTTTTAATTAAGAAGAAACAATAAAACTTTTCGATCTTTGCGAAGATGTTTTACTTTTATTCCCAATCCGATGAGAACGACTCCTCACTCCTGAAAGGTAAGACCATTCACTTAGAATAAAACCTTGAAAATACGTTCCCCCAGAAATTTTTGAGTCAGGGGGGAAGGGAGATTTCAAACGACTATTATATTTGTTTTTTTTCTGTGTGCACTTTTTAACTCCAAAATGTGAATTCAGCCCATTTGGGTCTGTGGTAGCTAGTACACTCCCACAGAACCAACCCTACAAAATACATACCGTAATCGTGTTTACTGTGTTTGAAAAGTCTAAAGACTAGAAAGAATGTTTGCTGTTCGAATTGAACCAGTGCTCAAATCGAATTAAACTGATAAGAGAGGTTCTATTCAAAGAGATATTAATGGCATTATTTGAAAAAAAGGTAAAACATCAAATTAAAAATAAGTTTTCAGTTGGAAGTAAGAAGCAACACTAAAACTTAAGACGAACAAAAATTATTCTGTTTATGAATAGGGCTGCCCCTGTAAAAATTTTTACTCACTCTAACTAATATATCATTGGACATAAGTTTACATAAAATTTAATTTTGAACTATTATTGCAACTTATTTATGTTCATCTTTGATTTAGCTTAGCAGTTCTTTACTTTTAGTTGAAAAATAATCTCTTGTTGTAAAATATATTTGTCACTCTATTAAATATATCATTGGACATAAGTTTACGTTTGAACAATTATTCGTTATTATTTCTGTTCATCTTTGATTTAGTGTAGCAGCTCTATACTTTTAATTGAAAAATTACCTCTTGTGAAAAAAAGTTTTTGTCACTCTATTAAATATATCATTGAACATAAGTTTACGTTTGAACAATTATTCGTTATTATTTCTGTTCATCTTTGATTTAGTGTAGCAGCTTAGTTGAAAAATAACACCTTGTTGAAAAAAGTTTTTGTCACTCTATTAAATATATCATTGAACATAAGTTTACGTTTGATCAATTATTAGTTATTATTTCTGTCCATCTTTGATTTAATGTTGCAGCTCTTTACTTTTAATTGAGAAATAACCTTTTCTGGTAAAAAGATTTTGTCAATATATTATATGTATAATTGTATAAAAGCTTACATAAAATTAACGTTTGAGATATTATTCGTTATTATTTCTGTTCATCTTTGATTTAGTGTAGCAGCTCTTTACTTTTAGTTGAAAAATAGCCTCTTGTGAAAAAAAAGTTTTGTCACTATTAAATATATCATTGGATATAAGTTTACAGAAAATTTACGTTTGAACAATTATCCGACATTATTTCTGTTCATCTTTGATTTAGTTTAGCAGCTCTTTACTTTTAGTTGAAAAATAACCTCTTCAAGAATAAAGGTTTTGTCACTCTATTAAATATATCATTGGATATCAGTTTACAGAAAATTTACGTTTGAAATATTATTCGACATTATTTCTGTTCATTTTTGATTTAGTGTAGCAGCTCTTTACTTTAAGTTGAAAAATAACCTCTTGTGGAAAAAAGTTTTGTCACTCTATTAAATATATAATTGGATATAAGTTTACTTTTTAGCACTTATTCTCTATTATTTCAGTTCATCTTTGATTTAGTTTAGCAGGTCTACATTTATTTGAAAAATAACCTTTTGAGAAAAAAAGTTTTTGTCACTCTATTAAATATGTCATTTGACATAAGTTTACCGAAAATTTACGTTTGAGCAATTATTCATTATTATTTCTGTTCATCTTTGATTTAGCGTTGCAGCTCTTTACTTTTAGTTGAAAAATATCCTCTTCTGGAAAAAAGATTTTGTCACTCTATCAAATATATCATTGGACATAACTTTACAGATAATTTAAGCTTAAACAATTATTCAACATTATTTCTGTTCATCTTTGATTTAGTGTTTCAGCTCTTATATTTAGGTTGAAAAATAACCTCTTCTGGTAGAAAAATTTTTCACTATATTAAATATATAATTTGACATAAGTCTAATTTTTAAAAATTATTCGCCATTATTTCTTTTAATATTTAATTTAGTGTAGCAGTTCTTTACATTTAGTTGAAAAATAACCTCGTGTGGAAAAAAGTTTTTGACAATCTATTAAATATATCATTTGACATAAGATTTCTTTAGAACGATTATTATTTATTATTTCTGTTCATATTTTATTTAGTGTTGTAGCTCTTTACTTTTAGTTGAAAAATAGCCTCTTGTTGAAAAAAGTTTTTGACACTCTATTAAATCTAACATTCTATATAAGTTTAAATAATATTTACGTTTTAGCAAATATTCGAAATTATTTCTTTTAATCTTTTATGTAATGTGGCATCTCTATAATTTTATTTGAAAAATAAAATCTCGTGGAAAATATTTTTTGTAACTCTAGTAAATATATCATTGGATATACGTTTACAAAAATTTAAAGTTTGAACATTTATTAGTGATCATTTCTTTTAATCTTTTATTTAGTTTACCATCTCTTTAGTATTAGTTGAAAAATAACATCTTTCGTAAAAAAATTTTTTTTACTCTATTAAATATATCATTTTAAATAAGTTTACCGAAAAATTAATTTTTAAAAATTATTGAAAAGTATTTCTGTTCATCGTTGATTTAGCGTAGAAGATCTTTAATTTTAGTTGAAAAATAAAAATTTGTGGAAAAAGTTTTTTGTCACTATTAAATATATCATTGGATAAAAGTTTACAGAAAATTTACGCTTGAACAATTATTCGTTATTATATCTATTCATCTTTGATTTAGTGTTGCAGCTCTTTACTTTTTGTTGAAAAATAACCACTTGTGAAAAAAAGTTTTTGTCACTATTAAATATATAAGTGGATATAAGTTTACAGACAATTTCAATTTGAACGAACAATTATTAGTTATTATTTCTGTTCTTAATATATTGAGTGAATTAGCTGTTTACTTTTAGTTTAAAAATCACATCTTGTGTAAAAAAGTTTTTGTCAATCTATCAAATATGTCATTTCACATAATTTTAAAGAAAATTTAAGTTTGAACAATTATTCAAAATTATTTCTGTTCATATTTGATTTGGTGTAGCAGCTCTTTACTTTTGGTTCAAAAATAACCTCTTCTGGAAAAAAGTTTTCTTAAATCTATTAAAAATATAATTTTATATAAGTTAAAAGTAAATTTACTCTTGAAAAATAAATAGTGAATATTTTTGTTCATGATTGATGTACTGTAGAAGATCTTAAATTTTATTTTGAAAATAAAATATTTTGAAAAAAGTTTCTTTAAATCTATTAAATATATAACTTTATAAAAGCTTAAAGTAAAATTAAGTTTTAAAAATCATTATTCATCATTTTTTGTTCATATTTTATTTATTTTATAATCACATAAATATTATTTTAAAAAAAACATCTTTTATAAAAAAGTTTTTTTAACAATGTTAAATTTATAATGATACATGTATTTGAAGAAAATTTATTTTCAAAATTTATTCGTTATTATTTATGTTCATATTTGATTTATTGTAGCAGCTCTACTGTTAGTTGAGAAATAGACTCTTTTGGAAAAAAGTTTTTGTAACTCTATTAAAAATGTCATTGTATATAAGTTTACATAAAATTTAAGTTCTAACAAATATTATTTATTATATCTGTTACAATTCGATTTATTGTAGCAGCTGTTTATTTTCAGTTTAACAATAACATCTTGTGAGAAAATTTTTTGTAACTATATTATATATATAAAATGATATAATATTAAATAAAATTTAATTTTTAAAAATTATTAGTTATTATTTCTGTTCATCTTTGATTTACTGTAGCAGCTCGTTACTTTTAGTTGAAAAATAACCTCTTGTGAAAAAAAGTTTTTGTCACTATTAAATATATCATTGAATATAATTTTACAGAAATTTTACGTTTGAACAATTATTCGTTAATATTTTTTTTCACGTTTTATGTACTGTAGAAGCTCTTTAATTTTAGTTGAAAAATCAACTCTTGTGGAAAAAGTTTTTTTCACTCAATTAAATATATCATTTTAGAAACCTCTATATTAAAAGTACTTTTGAACAATCAATCGACATAATTTCTGTTCTTCTTTGATTTGGTGCAGCAGCTCTTTACTTTTAGCTGAAAATAAGCCTCGTGTGGAAAAAAGTTTCTGTCACTATTAAATATATAATTATATATGACTTTGAAGAAAATTTATGTTGAAAAATTATTCGTTATTATTTCTTTTCATCTTTGATTTAGTGTAGCAGCTCTACTTTTAGTTTAGAAATAACCTCTTGTGGAAAAAAGTTTCTGAAACTCTATAAAATATGTCATTCTATATAAGATTAAATAAAATTTAATTTCGAACAAATATTAGTTATTATATATGTTCCATTTCGATTTAGTGTATCAGCTGTTTATTTTCAGTTGAACAATAACCTCTTGTGAAAAAAGTTTTTGTCACTATATTATATATATAATATGATATAAGATTACAGAAAATTTACGTTTTAACAATTATTCGTTATTATTTATGTTCATGTTTGATTTACTGTAGCAGCTCGTTACTTTTAGTTTAAAAATAACCTATTTTGAAAAAGATTATTTTTCACTATATTAAATATTTAAATTGATATACGCTTACAAAAAATTTACGTTTGAACAATTATTCGTTATTATTTCTGTTAATCTTTGATTTAGTGTATCAGCTCTTTACTTTTAGTTGAAAAATAACCTCTTGTGGAAAAAACTTTTTGTCACTATATATAAATATATCATTCGATAAAAGTTTACAGTAATTTAACGCTTGAGCAATTGTTCGTTGTTATTTCCATTCACTTTTGATTTAGTGTAGAAGCTCTTTACTTTTAATTGAGAAATAACCTCTTGTGATAAGAGGTTTTGTCACTCTATTTAATATATCATTGGATAAAACTTTACAGAAAATTTACGCTTGAACAATTGTTCTTTATTATTTCCGTTCATCTTTGATTTAGTGTAGCAGCTCTTTACTTTTAGTTGAAAAATGACCTCTTGTGGAAAAAAGTTTTTGTCACTCTATATAAATGTATCATTGTATAAAAGTTTACAGTAATTTAACGCTTGAACAATTATTCATTATTATTTCTGTTCACCTTTGATGTAGTGTAGATGCTCTTTACTTTTAATTGAAAAATCACCTCTTGTGGAAAAAGTTTTTGTCACTCTATTAAATATATAATTGGAGATACGTTTACAGAAAAAGTACGTTTGAACAATCAATCGACATAATTTATGTTCTTCTTTGATTTAGTGTAGCAGCTCTTTACGTTTAGTTGAAAATTAACCTTGTGTGGAAAAAAGTTTTTGTCACTCTAGTAAATATATAATTAGATATGAATTTACAGAAAATTTACGTTCAAAAATTATTCGTTATTATTTATGTTAATCTTTGATTTAGTTTAGCATCTCTACTTTAAGTTGAGAAATAACATATTGTGGAAAAAAGTTTCTGTCAATCTATTAAATATGTCATTGTATATAAGTTTACAGAAAATTTAATTTCTAAAAAATATTATTTATTATATATGTTCCAGTTCGATTTAGTGTATCAGCTGTGTACTTTCAGTTGAACAATAACATCTAGTGAAAAAATTTTTTTTAACTCTATTATATATATAATAGGATATAAGATTAAATAAAATTTACGTTTGAACAATTATTCTTTATTATTTATGTTCATGTTTGATTTACTGTAGCATCTCTTTACTTTTATTTTAAAAATTAAATCTTTTGGAAAAGAGTATTTTTCACTCTATTAAATATATCCTTTTATAAACGCTTACAAAATATTCAAGATTTAAAAATTATTTTTTATTATTTCTGTTAATATTTGATTTAATTTAGCAGATATTTACATTTAGTTATAAAATAGAATTTTGTTGAAAAAATTTTTTTTAAATATATTATATATATAATTGGATAAAATTTTAAAGGATATTTAATTTTGAACAATTATAAGAAATTATTTATGTTAGTCTTTGATTTAGTGTAGCAGCTATATACTTTTATTTGGAAAATAAAATCTTGTTTAGAAAATTTTTTCTAACTATTAAATATATATAATTATAATAGTTTACAGAAAATTTACGATTTAAAAATTGTTTGTTATTATATCGGTTCATCTTTGATTTAGCGTAGCTGCTCTTTACTTTTAGTTGAAAAATAGAATCTTGTGAAAAAAAGTTTTGTCACTCTATTAAATATGTCATTGGATATAGGTTTACATAAAATTTACGTTGGAACAGTTATTCGACATTATTTCTGTTCATCTTTGATTTAGTGTAGCAGCTCTTTACGTTTAGTTGAAAAATAACCTCTTGTGGAAAAAAGTTTTTTCACTCTATTAAATATATCTATGGATAAAAGTTTACAGAAAATTTATGTTTGAACAATTATTCGTTATTATTTCTGTTCATCTTTGATTTAGTATAGCAGCTCTTTACTTTTAGTTGAAAAATAACCTCTTGTGAAAAATGTTTTTGTCACTCTATTAAATATATCATTTGATATAAGTTTACAGTAAATTTACTCTTGAACAATTATTCGTTATTATTTCTGTTCATCTTTGATTTAGTGTAGCAGCTCTTTACTTTTAGTTGAAAAATAACCTCTTGTGGAAAACAGAACTTTAAATTTCTTCATCTCCTTGAGAAAAAAATCTGAACTGAAGTGGAAATTTTTATTTTATTTTTGGGAAAATAGATTTGATCAATAACTTATTTCATTTTTATTGAGAAAATTCAGAATCAAAGTTGAACTTTTCTTCTTCAGAGAAAATATTTGTAACAGAACTTTAAATTTTTTCATCTCTTTGAGAAAGGTCGGAATTGAATTTAAGAAAATTTAGAATTAAAGTGAAATTTTTTATCTTCATGGAAAATAATCACAATCATAGTATAACTTTTCCTACCTTCTACGGAAAAATTTAGAAGTGAACTTTAAATTTTTTATGTCTTGGTGAACTTGAAACTGTCTGAAAATCTGAACTGAAGTGGAAAAATCTGAACTGAAGTCGAAACTTTTTATATTATTTTGGAGAAATAGAATTGATCATGTCGGAAATAGCAAATTACACCCCTCAAATCATATGTTTCAGCCAACACACACCTATGAAAGGCTAAGAAATCCAGCTCAGAAAAGTCAAAAATAGCAATCCACCCATCCCAAATCATAAATTTCAGACAGCACACATCAACGAAAGACTAAGATATCTAGTTCAGAAAAGCCAGAAATAGTAATTTACATACCCCAAATCGTAAGTTGCCTGAAATAGCCAACTATTCATCCCAAACTATAGGTTTCAGACTACAAACACCTGAAAGGGACTAAGAATCCTAGCTCTGAAAAGTCCAAAAAGAAAACTACAAATCCCAAATCATAATTTTCTGACCACAAACACCTATGAAAGGCTAAGAAACCTAGCTCAGAAAAGTCAAAAATAGCAACCCACTCATCCCAAATCATAGGTTTCAGACATCACACACCTACCAATGACTAAGAAATCTTTTTATGAAAAGTCGGAAATAACAAATTACACACCTCAAATCATAAGTTTCAGACAACACACACCTATGAAATACTAAGAAAATTTAGCTCGGAAAAGTCAAAAATAGCAAACCACCCATCTAAAATCTGAGTTTTCAGACAACACAGACTTATGAAAGACTAAGATATCAAAGTCATACAAGTCAAAACGCGCAACCCAGACCCCCCATCTCAAAGGGTACAGACAACACCCCTGGCCGAACCACGGAGGCCAGGTTAAGCGGGGGGGTAGCGGGGGGATCTTGAGGCCTGGGTGGGCCGGGGGGAGCCCGATGGCCCGGTGGGGACCAGGGGAGAGCCGGGGGGGGCCGAGAGAGGTTGGGGGGGGTTCCGGGGGCCTTTGAGGCCCGAAGACGGGTCTTTGGGGCCCGGGGAGAGTGGGTGGGAGTCGGGGGGGACCTGGAGTACTGATCGGTCGGTGGGAAGCGTGGTGGATCTTGGGGGGCCGGGGGTGAGTCGTTGGGCACCGGGGGGCCCATGGGGAGCGTGGGGGACCTGTGCGGCCCGGAGAAGGGCTTGGGGGGTTCGGGGA
Source organism: Artemia sp. Qi Xiang Cuo (assembly GCF_049724085.1). Classification (NCBI taxonomy): domain Eukaryota; kingdom Metazoa; phylum Arthropoda; class Branchiopoda; order Anostraca; family Artemiidae; genus Artemia; species Artemia sp. Qi Xiang Cuo. The sequence continues at coordinate 600,523 of NW_028300811.1, forward strand.
GGCCCTTGCGTGCCGTGCGGTCGTGTGGGAGCCCGGTGGTCCTGTGGGGGCCGGGTGTGAGCCTTTGGGAGCCGGGGGGCCCTATGGGAGCTTGGGAGACCTGTGAGGACGGGGGGCTTCCTTGGGGGTGGGGGTAGGGGGATTGGAACCGTTGGGGGGGGGGTGAGGGGCATCGTAACCGTGTGGGTGGGGGTAGGGGACCTCACGACACTGTTAAAATACAACTTGTGTATTATAACGACCACAGAGTTTTACCCTCAAATTCTCTTCTAAAACCTTTTCTAAAATCATGTTTTAAAATGTCTCTAAATGTTTCGCCGAAATAATTTCCTAAAATGGCTAAAAAGATTTCGCCCAAATAATCCCTAAACGTGATTTCAGCGAGTTCATTTTGTTTTGACATCCCTGGGCTTTCACATTTGAAATTACAAAGAAAACCTTTCGCGCGCTAATCACTTCATCGCTAAGATCAAAACATTTGCTCGGAAACCATTCTCTTTAGAAACAACAAATTAATTCCCCTTTCGTGAATCAATAATTCCCCTTAGAAACAACAAATTAATTCCCCTTTCGTGTCAAATCAATCAATCATGACATCTTCTGTCACGTGTGATCTAAACTTTGCCCCGGAGACAATTCTGGTCGAACTCCAAAGACATTAATTAACTTGACGTCATCTGTCAGACATTATTAAACTTTGCCCGGAAACAATTTGATTAATGACTGACAGCACAGGTAATATTAGACTCAATAATCCATGAAAGTGACAAAAATGCTGTTTTTCCATTCTCACTGACAAAATCCATAAAACAGACATAAATGTAAGAAAGTTCCTGTTTTTTAATTCTCACTGACAAAAACCATAAAAACATCCATCAAAGTGTGAAAGTTCCTGTTTTTCCATTCTCACTGACAAAAACCATAAAACAGACGTAAATGCGAGAAATTTCCTGTTTTTTCATTCTCACTGCCAAAAACCATAAAAACATCCATCAAAGTGATAAAGTTAATGTTTTTCCATTCTCACTGACAAAAATCATAAAACAGACATAAATGTGAGAAAGTTCCTGTTTTTCCATCCTCACTGACAAAAACCATAAAACAGATATAAATTGCAGTTGACATCCATGAAAAACATCAAATAAATTGACCAACACACATAACCATCCAAGAAAACATCCATCAAAGTGAGAAAATTCCCGTTTTTTCATTCTTACTGACAACAAACAGACATAAATTATGTAAAAAAAGTTGTAGGTGGCAGCAGGGGTGAATCGTCGGCGTTATAGGGTCATCTCTACTTGTGTGTTATCAGAAAATTATGATTTGGGATGTGTAGTTTGCTAGTTGGACTTTTTAGAGCTAGGATTCTTAGTCTCTCATAGGTGTTTGTTGTCTGAAACCTATAGTTTGGGATGAAAAGTTTGCTATTTCAGGCTTTTATGAGCTAAGTTTCTTAGTATTTTGTATGTGTGTGTTGTCTGAAACTTATGATTTGGGATATATAAATTAATATTACGGGCTTTTCTGAGCTAGATTTGTTAGTCTTTCGTTGGTGTGTGTTGTCTCAAACCTATGATTTGGGATGGGTGGATTGCTATTTTTGACTTTTATGAGCTAGGTTTCCTAGTATCTTGTAGGTGTGTGTTGTCTGAAACTTATGATTTGGGATGGTTAATTCGCTATTTCATGCTTTTATTAGCTAGGTTTCTTAGCCTTTCATAGGTGTGTGTTGTCAGAAAATTATGATTTGGGATAGGTGGATTGCTATTTTCGACTTTTCTGAGCGGGATAACTTAGTCCTTCATAGGGGTGTTTTGTCTGAAACTTATGATTTGGGATGGTTAATCTGCTATTTCCGGCTTTTATTAGCTATGTTTCTTAGCCTCTTATAAGTGTGTGTTTTCAGAAAATTATGATTTGGGATGTTTAGTTGGCTATTTGGAATTTTCAGAGCTAGGATTCTTAGCCTCTCATAGGTGTTTCTTGTCTTAAACATCTGGTTTGGGATGTATAGTTTGTTGTTTCAGGCTTTTATGAGCTCAGTTTCTTATCCTTTCGTAAGGGTGCGTTGACTGAAACCTATGATTCGGGATATGTAAATTACTTGGAATTTGTAGTTTGCTATTTGGACTTTTCAGAGCTAGGATTCTTAGTCTCTCATAGGTGTTTGTTGTCTGAAAACTACAGTTTGGGATGAGTAGTTTGCTATTTCGGACTTTTCTGAGCTGGGTCTCTTAGCCTTTCGTGGCTATTTGTTGTCTGACCTAAGATTTGAGATGTGTTGGTTGCTATTTTCTACTTTTATGAGCTAGATTACTTAGCCTTTAATAAGTGTGTGTTGTCAGAAAATTATGATTTGGGATGTGTAGTTTACTTTTTTGAATTTTCAGAGCTATAATTCTTAGCCCTTCATAGGTGTGTGTTGTCTGAAACCTATAGTTTGGGATGAGTAGTTTGCTATTTCAGGCTTTTCTGAGCTAAGGTTTTTTAGTATTTCATAGGTGTGTGTTGTCTGAAACTTATGATTTGAGGTGTGTAATTTGTATTTCCAACTTTTCATAACCAGATTTCTTAGTCTTTCGTAGGTGTGTGTTGTCTGAAACCTATGATTTGGGATGTGTAGGTTGCTATTTTTTGACTTTTCTGAGCTGGATTTCTTAGCCTTTCGTAGGTGTGTGTTGACTGAAACCTATGATTTGGGAGTGAGTGGTTTGGTATTTTTGACTTTTCTGAGCTAGATTTCTTAGCCTTTCATAGGTGTAGGCTTTCAGAAAATTATGATTTGGGAGGTGTAGTTTGCTTTTTGGACTTTTCCAAGCTAGGATTCTTAGTCCCTAATAGGTGTTTGTTGTCTGAAACTTCTAGTTTGGGATGAGTAGTTGGCTATTTCAGGCTTTTCTGAGCAAAGGTTTCTTAGTATTTCTTAGGTGAGTGTTGTCTGAAACTTATGATTTGGGAAATTAAAATTACTATTTCGAGCTTTTCTGAGTTGGATTTCTTAGTCTTTCTTAGGTTTGTGTTGTCTGAAATCTATGATTTGGGATGAGTGGTTTGCTATTTTTGACTTTTCTGAGCTTGATTTCTTAGCCTTTCATAGGTGTGTGCTGTCAGAAAATTATGATTTGGAATGTGTAGTTTGCTTTTTGGACTTTTCAGAGCTAGAATTCTTAGTCTCTCATAAGTGTTTGTTGTCTGAAACCTATAGTTTGGGATGAGTAGGTTGATATTTCAGACTTTTCTGAGCTAAGGTATCTTAGTATTTCATAGGTGTATGTTGTCTGAAACTTTTGATTAGCGGTGTGTAATTTGCTATGTACATATTTTTATAACCAGATTTCTAAGTCTTTCTTAGGTTTGTTTTGTCTGAAACCTTTGATTTGGGATGGATGGTGTTCTATTTTTTACTTTTCTGAGCTGGATTTCTTAGCAATTTATAGGGGTGTGTTGTCAGAAAATTATGATTTGGAATGTGTAGTTTGCTTTTTGGACTTTTCAGAGCTAGGATTCTTAGTCTCTCATAGGCGTTTGTTGTCTGAAACTTCTAGTTTAGGATGAATAGTTTGCGATTTCAGGCTTTTCTGAGCTAAGGTTTCCTAGTATTTCGTAGGTGAATGTTGTCTGAAACTTATGATTTGGATTATGTAAATTACTATTTCGGTCTTTTCTAAGCTAGATGTCTTAGTCTTTCGTTGGTGTGTGTTGTCTGAAACCTATGATTTGAAATGGGTGGATTGCTATTTTTGACTTTTCTGAGCTAGATTTCTTAGCCTTTCATAGGGGTGTGTTGTCTAAAACCTATGATTTGGAATGGTTAATTTGCTATTTTTGATTTTTCTGAGCTAGGTTTCTTAGCCTTTCATAGGTGTGTGTTGTAAGAAAATTATGATTTGGAATGTGTAGTTTGCTTTTTGGAATCTTCAGAGCTAGGATTCTTAGTCCCTCATAGGTGTTTGTTGTCTGAAACCTATAGTTTGGGATGAGTAGTTTGCTATTTCAGGCTTTTCTGAGCTAAGGTATCTTAGTATTTCATAGGTGTGTGTTGTCTGAAACTTATGATTTGCAGTGTGTAATTTGCTATTTCCAACTTTTCATAACTAGATTTCTTAGTTTTTCGTAGGTGTGTGGCGTCTAACAACTATGATTGGGGATTAGTTGTTTGCTATTTTTTAGTTTTATGAGCTTGTTTTCTTAGCAATTCATAGGGGTGTTCTGTCAGAAAAGTATGATTTGCACTGTGTAGTTTGGTTTTTTGACTTTTCAGGGCTAGAATTATTAGTCCCTCATAGGCGTTTGTTGTCTGAATTTTCTATTTTGGGATGAATAGTTTGCTATTTTAGGCTTTTTTGAGCTAAGGATTCCTAGTATTTCGTAGGTGAATGTTGTCTGAAACTTATGATTTGGATTATGTAAATTGCTATTTCGGGCTTTTCTAAGCTAGATGTCTTAGTCTATCGTTGGTGTGTGTTGTCTGAAACCTATGATTTAGGATGGGTGGATTGCTATTTTTGACTTTTCTGAGCTGGATTTCTTAGCCCTTTATAGGTGTGTGTTGACTGAAACCTATGATTTGGGAATGAGTGGTTTGCTATTTTTGACTTTTCTGAACTAGATTCCTTAGCCTTTCATAGTTGTGTGCTTTCAGAAAATTATGATTTGGGAGGTGTAGTTTTCTTTTTGGACTTTTCAGAGCTAGGATTCTTAGTCCCTCATAGGTGTTTGTTGTCTGAAACTTCTAGTTTGGGATGAGTAGTTGGCTATTTCAGGCTTTTCTGAGCTAAGGTTTCTTAGTATTTCGTAGGTGAATGTTGTCTGAAACTTATGATTTGGGATATGTAAATTACTATTTCGATCTTTTCTGAGTTGGATTTCTTAGTCTTTCATAGGTATGTGTTGTCTGAAACCTATAATTTGGGATGGGTGGTTTGCTATTTTGACTTTCTGAGCTGGATTTCTTACCCTTTCATAGGTGTATGTTGTCAGAAAATTATGATTTGGGATGTGTAGTTTGCTATTTGAACTTTTCAGAGCTGGGATTCTTAGTCTCTCATAGACGTCTGTTGTCTGAAACCTATAGTTTGGGATGAATAGTTTGCTATATCAGACTTTTATGAGCTAGGTTTCCTAGTATTTCGTAGGTGTGTGTTGCCTGAAACTTATGATTTGAGATATGTAAATTACTATTTCAGGCTTTTCTGCACTAGATTTCTTAGTATTTAGTCGGTGAGTGTTGTCTGAAACCTCTGATTTGGGATGTGTGGGTTGCTATTTTTGACCTTTCTGAGCTGAATTTCTTAGCCGTTCACAGGTGAGTGTTGTCTGAAACTTATGATTTTGAATGGTTTATTTGCTATTTCCAGATTTTATTTGCTAGGTTTCATAGCCTTTCATAGGTGTGTATTGTCATAAAATTATGATTTGGGATGTATAGTTTGCTATTTGGACTTTTAAGATCTAGGTTTCTTAGTCCTTCACAGGTGTTTGTTGTCAGAAACCAATTATTTGGGATGAGTAGATTGCTATTTCAAGCTTTTATTAGCTAGGTTTCTTAGCCTTTCGTAGGTGTTTGTTTACTGAAACTTCTGATTTGGGATATGTAAATTACTATTTCGTGCTTTTCTAAGTTAGATTTCTTAGTCTTTCGTTGGTGTGTGTTCTCTGAAACCTATGATTCGGGATGTGTGGGTTGCTATTTTTTGACTTTTCTGAGCTGGATTTCTTAGCCTTTCGTAGGTGTGTATTGACTGAAACCTATGATTTGGGATGAGTGGTTTGCTATTTTGACTTTTCTGAGCTAGATCTCTTAGCCTTTGATAGGTGTGTGTTGTCTGAAACTTAGGATTTGAGGTGTGTAATTTCCTATTTCCCACTTTTCATAACCAGATTTCTTAGTCTTTCGTAGGTGTGTGGTGTCTGAAACCTATGATTTGGGATGTGTGGGTTGCTATTTTTTGAATTTTTTGAGCTGAATTCCTTAGCCTTTAGTAGGTTTGTGTTGACTGAAACCTATGATTTTGGAATGAGTGGTTTGCTATTTTTGACTTTTCTGAGCTAAATTTCTGAGCCTTTCATAGGTGTGTGCTTTCAGAAAATTATGATTTGGGAGGTGTAGTTTTCTTTTTGGACTTTTCAGAGCTAGGATTCATAGTCCCTCATAGGTGTTTGTTGTCTGAAACTTCTAGTTTGGGATGAGTAGTTGGCTATTTCAGGCTTTTCTGAGCTAAGGTTTCTTAGTATTGTTACGTTGGGGTTATGGGTCTCGGTATGTTGGGAGACATGAGAATAGGTTAACTAATGAATTTGGTTTTCCTAGTGAAGTGACAAACTTGATCAGAGAGGCTTCAATCCGAAGTTTCAACCATTCTAAATATTACCTTTTGACTCTGCCGAATGTGGCATTTAAACTACACCAAATGTCATGGGGGGAGTTAGAAATAGGGAGCTAGTCAAATAATCCCGTACACATTCTTCATAGGTCATCAGATTCCAGGGAACGTACCAAATGGATAATATACGAACTAGAGGGCTACTCTTGAAATCTAGATACGAACATGTAAAATAAAACTGTAAAAATAGAAAAGTAATAGGTTTATTAGACTTACATGATCAAACATACGACTTCAAACTTCAGTAGGCAAAGGCAAATACAGCAATGTTTCGTACAGGAATGACAATAATATAATGATTACAGTAATGCCGTCATGCCTCGAAAAATACTTCTTCACAACTATATAACATGAGTTTTGCTTCTGAGCAATAAACACTATTTTCTGATTGGTTCATCTCCACACGGAGGGCCCGTCTCTTTACTCTTATGCTGACAAAATCAAACATTATGCGGCCAAAACTAGCCAATAGTTTTTTTCGCGATATTCTGATCATTAAACATACACATTCCTGAGTGTACTTCTAAATTTCTAAATTAAGTTTCAAACAATGTCCCACTATGTATTTCAAAGCACTCCTGCGAAATTCAAATCCATCTCATTAGTATTGTACTTGCAAAAAACCCGTATTTTTCTGCTTTTCAGATCTGTCAAAAGCGCTTGGAAATGTTCGCGATTCCTTTGTTTTGTAGAACAAAGAATGCGGATCTATACTGAGTATTCATGAAGTTCTTGGTATTTGAAATTAATCACCTTTTGCTTTGAACTTTTTAAAGGGATATTTGGCTGATAAATAAATGGGAATTTGAGGCAGATTTCCAAGCTTAATTAAAGGGGTTTGATTTGCATCGGAAGCGTATTTAAAATGAAGTAAACTTTTCATATTTTAAAGTAAAACATTGTACATGGTACATATCACCCATCCCAATTTTGAATAACGTCCCGTTATTAGTATTTGCTTGCCTTTGGGGTTTAAATTTTTTTGAAATTTGTCTACTATTTGTTCATACAATTTTAAATGATTTAACTGAACTTTCGAAGGTGGCGCTTCGTGTTTTTGAGATATCGCCGGCCCTTCCTTCATAAATTTCCACTCCTCTAGAAGTGGAGGGTTTATTCTCTAAGTCTTCGCCTAGTGTTTTCAAATCGGGAGATTTGAAAGATTCTTGCGAACTCTGAGAGGAATCGAAAGTTTTTGCGGGGTTTCTCCACTGTTTAAATGCCATGTCTTCAGGGGGATGGGGCATTTTTTGTATTAGTGTTTCCCTCCATGAAGTCCATTGTTTGGGCTTGGCCTTGGACACGGTTATATCATGATACTGTCCTTCCTGGACATCCTTGGGGGTTTGATTCCAAGGCAATGTACTTTGTTTAGTTTTTATGGGGAAATTTATTAAATCCATCGCTTCTCAAAGATTTGTCCTAATTGAAGCCTTAGGAGAAGTTTTCTTTACAATGATACCCGGGGTTTCTACTGCTCTGTTCAATTCCTCCTGTAGTGACAGGGGTCTTTCTATTGGTGTTGCGGGGGAAACCATATCATCTGGAAATCTTTTGGGGGGACAAGGAGTTGAAATTCTATCAGGGAAAAATTGCGTTTTTGGAGATATCGTATAATCTAGTTCTCCTGCACTCTCTGACGATGAACTATTTGGGGTTTTTGGCGTTTTTATTCTCAATGGTACTAGGGATTTTCTTTTTGGAATAACCAGGTTTTTCATAGCTAAAAATTCTTCAAAATTCTGTTGGTCACTTTCATTTTCGAAATAATTTTGCTTGAAAATGAAGGGTTTTAGCTCCGCTAATCTTGACTTAGGGGGCTCATTTTCTGCGTCTGATGATTCAGTAGATGAGGGATGCGATACCCATTTTTCCGGAAATTTGGCTCTTTTTATTCGGCTAACATGCGCCTTATAGGTTCTTCCATTATCGGGGTTTACCATTTTAAATGTAAAATCATTATCGTACCTTTTGATTATTCTGTACGGTCCAGAATATTTATTAGAAAGTTTCTTGCCTTCTGTTTTTGCTTCATTTTTCAGGTAGACACAGTCTCCTATCTTAAAATTTATGTTTTCTTTGACTTTAGGTAGGTTTCTTAGCTCTTGATTTATTTTACATTTTTCCAATTCTTGTCTTACTATTTTATAAGTTTTTCTCATCCTATTTATGAATTCTTGTTTATAGTCCTCTGAATTATTGTAATATTGCCGAGACTCTATAATTTCATCATATGGGATTCTATAGTCGCGACCAAAGAGTAAGTAAAATGGATTGTCTTTAGTTGCTTCTGAGTAGGCAGTGTTGATTACATTCGTTAAATAAGGTAAAAATAGGTCCCAATCGTTTCTGTTGTCCTTTGTGTAAATACTTAATACATTTGAAAATATTTTATGTCTATTCTCTATTTTTCCATTAGCTTGTGGATGGTAAGGAGATGTTACTAATTTTTCTATGTTGAGAAATTTCATTAGGTCTTTTGTTACTTTTGAAACAAAGTCACTTCCATTGTCGTTTATGACCTTATGTGGGATGCCAAATTTTAAAAATATCTTCGCCAGCGCCTTACTCGTGGCATAAGCGCCTTGATTTTTTAAAGCTTTTGCAAAGGTAAATCCAGAAAAGTGATCTATGACCGAAAGAATACAAGTTTGGCCCCTGTTTGAAACAGGTAAACCTCCACTCGTCCCATAGAGCTCAAATGAGACGATGTCGAAGGGGAATCTCACTACCAAAACACGTCCCAGAGGGGGATTGGGGTAAGCTTGGGGGTTTCTCCTCAAGTTACACTTTTCGCATGCACTGTCATATTCTTTAAGTTTTGTTAGTGCCGTTGGCACATAGAAATACTGTTTTAATTTATGGAAAGTCTTTGTTACTCCCAAATGTCCACCAATATCCGAATGAAAATATTCAAAAGCAGGCATTATTAGTTTTTCTGGTAATACAGGTATTATTAAGGTTTGGTTTCTATTTGCCTCATCAGTTACTATTCTACATAATATTCCTTCATCGAAATCATAGTAAAAATTATCTATTTCTTTTCTAAGGATTTTGTATTCATCTGGTGATACATCATCATTCACGAAATAATTAATAAGAGCTGAACACATTCCATCTTTTTCTTGATTTCTTTTTACATTTTCTAAAGACAAGGAGCGGTAATTAACCTTATTTTCTTTCTCTGATTCTTTAATTTTATTTTTCTTACTTTTAATCTTAGTGTTAATAGTATTGACTTCCTTTGATTCAGTTTCCGATGGCTCTCTTCCAGAAACCTACTAAAGAAATCGCATTCTGCGTTTTGTTTGCCTTTTAAGTATTCGAAATCATAATCAAGATATTGGATTTTCGTAATCCATCTAGCTAGGCGTCCCGTGGGGTTTTTAAACGTGTGCAGGTACTGCAAGCTTTTGTGGTCTGAACATAGTATGAATCTTCTACCAATCAGATAATGTCTAAATTTATCCAAGTGACGGATTATAGACAATAATTCCAAATTGGTGGCAGAATAATTACTTTCACCCTTTGTTAAGCTTCTGCTCGAATAACATATAACCTTTTCTATTACTTTTTGTTTTGACGATTCCTCTGGAGGATTGGGGTTTTCTACTGGGATTATTTGTGAAAGGATAGCGCCAATGCCCTTGGAACTGGCATCAGTCGTAACTACGAACCTTCCGTTCTCGAAATCTGGGAGTGCTAATATGGGTTCCGAGGTGAGTGCCTTTTTGAGACGGTCTAAGGAAGTTTGGGCTTCCTGGGACCAGGCAACATTTTGGGAGCTCCTTTTGGTTAACTCCGTAAGTGGTTTCGCAATTTGGGCATAATTTCGGACAAATTTTCTGAAGTAGCCAGTAAGACCTAAAATTCCTCGTAGTTCCTTCATAGTCTTAGGGGGTTTGAGCCTTTCCACGCATTTTATTTTATCCGGGTCCGGGGATATTTTTCCTTGCGTCACTACCATTCCTAAAAATTTAATTTATTCTTGTAATAGATTAACCTTTTCAGGTCGGCATTTTAAATTGCCCTCTCTGAATTTTTCAAACACTTTAGCTAATGTTGCTAAATGTTGCTCCACATTTTCCCCCACGCATATAACATCATCAACAAAATGAATAATATTATTCAATCCTCTTAATAAATGCAATAATGGTCTACATAACGCGCTTTAACTCGTTTTAAGTCCGAATGGTACCCTGAGATACTCGTATGAACCACATTCGCTTGTGCAAAATGCAGTTTTATAGACATCTTTTTCGGCTATTTTCACTTGATGGTATCCTTGGGTGAGGTCCAAAGAAGTAAAGATTTTGTTTTTGCTTGATATAGAGTCAAGAATCTCATCTATTCTTGGCAAGGGAAATTTATCACTCACAACTTGTTTATTAAGAGCTCTATAATCTACTACAAGTCTCATATCGCCATTCTTTTTTGGGACTAAAATCACTGGAGCTGAATACGGACTTATGCTGGGGCGTATAATCTCATTTTTTTCTAACTCACGAATTTTATTTTTTAGCCACTCTTTGTGTTTATACGGTACACGATATGGCTGTTTCGCGACGGGCAACCCTGTCGTTAAAATAGAGTGTTGGTAAAATGGTATCAATCCTATATCATCTTAAGACGTTGAAAATACGTCTCTAAAATTCCACAATAATTCACATAATTTCTTTTTGAGTTCCGAATCAGTAATATGATCCATATTGAACTTATTTAAAAATTGCGCTTTAGTCAGGGGGTATTTGTTAATTGAGGTTTTAATACTATTAACTAGGTTTCTTTTTGAATTTACCCACTTATTTAAGTCATTTTCCGAAATAGTTTGGATTTGAACCAAACATGTTCCTTTTTTTATCGTAATAGTATCATTTTCATGGTTATTGGTCACCCAAATTAAACCTTCACCTTTGTCATAAGATATAATTTGTTCTTCACATAACAAATTTTCGGGAATTTCATTTGATGGGATGGCAAACCATATTTCGGATTTGCTATCCACCGGTTCAACCATTTGAGATATTTGGATCCTTTGCATTGTCCTGGGAGGAATTTTTGTTTTTCGAATTGCAAATCCATAATAATTTTCTTTATTTTCATTGTCTATTAAATTTAGACTAGTATTATTCGACAATAACGTTGGCTGCGCCTGAACTCCATTAGGGTTCCCTACTTTTTTCCACAATTCGACTATCTCTTTGATTTCTTTTGACCTATATTGTCGCATATCTCCAATTTTTGTTTTTGCAGATTCGATCCACTTATTATCTACATTTACTTCATCTTTCCGATATTGCACGGAATAAGCAAATGGGTTTCTAGCTATGTCCCGTCCTCTTTGTAGAGGATGTAACTTATGTCTCGCTACAAAAGGTTCAAAGGATTGTGGCACTATATCGTCGGAAATTTTATTAACCGTTACATCTTCTTTGTAATTTGGATTAATATTCCTTGAGGTAGGGGTTGAAGGAGGGGAACCCCTTGGCTTAGCCGGATACACGAGCCTTTCATTAGCTACGTCTAACAATATCTTATTAGACCTTAAAAAATTTGCGCCTATGATGGCTTCATACGGAAAGTTATTACATATTATAAAATTTGTCGGGAAAATTCTATTATCCCTTTTTACGTCAAGGCGAATTGAACCTTTCGCGTCCAACTTGTGCCCTGTTACACTAGTTAAGTTTGGATTATTGACATTTCTCTGTCGCTTGATGTGCGGAGGCAACATATTAAATATGCATGAATTTATAATGTTAAATGTTGCACCACTGTCAAATAAAGCTTTAAAATAGACATTTGCGACACAAAAATCATTAAATACGGGTAACTTGTTATTATTATCACTAAAGGACGGTACTACTATGGGCTTGGACCTGTAAAACATACGAGGCCTCATTTGGGTCCAATTCATTCTTCTGAGGGGCCTGATGCGTTTCCCTGGGAATTAATTTCATACATAGGTGCTTGGGACAGAGGTTCAGATACGTGAGGCTCCATAGACGCATCTAATTGATTCACATCTGGCCTCCTTTGCCACGTATTATTGCGATAATTTGTAATTCTGGCATTAGTGCCGGCTGTTGGTGCTGACTGCAAGTGCCGTCGGCTCGAGAAATTTTCATTTCTCGTGGGCCAGTTAACTATTTGCCGTCGGTTTGAAAAATTTGGGTTTCCCGTCGGCTGATAATTATTTTTTCTACTGGGGGGAGAGTTATATGGGTTCTGTCGGTATATATTATTAGGTGCTGGTTGGCGGACTTGAGGGTATTGTGGGAATATTGCGTCCTGTGTGTACCCTTGTGCGCCTCTGGTATTAAAATTTGTTCTCCCGAACAAATCATTTCTATAATATCGTGTATTTCTGCTTGTTTCATCATTAAATGATGTTGCCGTACTGTTTCTAAAACGACATTCTTTTGCGATATGTCCAACACGATTACAGTTGTAACATCTTATTATTGGGTTACTTTTATAAATGTTTGGTTTCATAGGTTGAAAACGTACTGTTTTTTGCCTGGCGGTTTCTTGTGTTCTGGTTTTTTGTGGGACTGGGGAATTTCCTCTTGAAAAGAACTTTGGGTGCTCTTGATCATTAACCTTCAAGGGTGTTGAGCTTGTTTTCGGTTCGCTTATGCTATTTACTTTTGTTTTACTATGATTCGCAACAATTGTATCAATTTCAATCATTCGCCCTATTTCCTGTACCGCAAGATCAAGTGTTTGGATATTTTTTGAAATTACCATCCTATATAATTTTGGAGGAAGGCCTTGCAAAAACGCATTTAGTATGTTTTTGTCGTATAATTCTCCTGAGCCTTGGCCGTACTTTGCTTCTACTGAGAATCGTATGTTGTTTAGATATTCTTGTACGTTCTGTGTATGATCAAAACATACCATTCCATGTTTAAGTTTGTTTGTTGAACTCGTCTCAACAAATCTGTCTTTAAATGCCGTCAATAGTTTTTCTATTGTATTTATTGGCAAATTATTATTTTCTCCGACGGTCTGTTCTATTTGTTTTACAAAAGTTAATGCCTGCCCTTTTAGTCTTAGAAGAAGCATACTTATTAAAGATTTCAGGTCTGTTCTAGTTAACTCTACAAATTGTGCTAGTTGTATATTAAATTCATCAATGTCCGTTTTGCCGTCATATTGTGGAATAGATTTGGTTAATTCTACATTTTTCGCGACCAATTTTTGCGCAAGTAATAATGCACTGAGCTCCTCTGCCATTTCTGCGTTGTTTTTTTTTTTTTTTAATTAGTGGAATTTTACGCTTTAATAAATCACTTTTACTTAACCTATTTGGGGAATCTGTTATCTCCTATGAGATATTTAAAAGGGTGTCCCTATTGTAGCCTAGCGGTAATAGGCTTAGACATATATAATAATAATTAATAAAAAAAATTTGTTATAGGTCTGTATCAGTAAATATTTTAAATTTTAAATTGAGAAATTTTCGCCTAACTAGTTCGCATACTTCATCCAAGTTTACGACCGCGCCAGATGTTACGTTGGGGTTATGGGTCTCGGTATGTTGGGAGACATGAGAATAGGTTAACTAATGAATTTGGTTTTCCTAGTGAAGTGACAAACTTGATCAGAGAGGCTTCAATCCGAAGTTTCAACCATTCTAAATATTACCTTTTGACTCTGCCGAATGTGGCATTTAAACTACACCAAATGTCATGGGGGAGTTAGAAATAGGGAGCTAGTCAAATAATCCCGTACACATTCTTCATAGGTCATCAGATTCCAGGGAGCGTACCAATGGATAATATACGAACTAGAGGGCTACCCTTGAAATCTAGATACGAACATATAAAATAAGACCGTAAAAATAGAAAAGTAATGGATTTATTAGACTTACATGATTAAACATACGACTTCAGACTTCAGTAGGCAAAAGCAAATACAGCAATGTTTCATACAGGAATGACAATAATATAATGATACAGTAATGCCGTAACATGCCCCGAAAAAACTTCTTCACCACCATATAACACGAATTTTGCTTCTGAGCAATAAACACTATTTTCTGATTGGTTCATCTCCACACGGAGGGCCCGTCTCTTTACTCTTATGCTGACAAAATCAAACATTATGCGGCCAAAACTAGCCAATAGTTTTTTTCGCGATATTCTGATCATTAAACATACACATTCCTGAGTGTACTTCTAAATTTCTAAACTAAGTTTTAAACAATGTCCCACTATGTATTTCAAAGCACTCCTGCGAAATTCAAATCCATCTCATTAGTATTATATTTGTAAAAAACCCGTATTTTTCTGCTTTTCAGATCTGTCAAAAGCACTTGGAAATGTTCGCGAGTCCTTTGTTTTGTAGAACAAAGAATGCGGATCTATACTGAGTATTCATGAAGTTCCTGGTATTTGAAATTAATCACCTTTTGCTTTGAACTTTTTAAAGGGATATTTGGCTGATAAATAAATGAGAGTTTAAGGCAGATTTCCAAGCTTAATTAAGGGGGTTTGATTTGCATCGGAAGCGTATTTAAAATGAAGTAAACTTTTCATATTTTAAAGTAAAACATTGTACATGGTACAGTATTTTGTAAGTGAATGTTGTCTGAAACTTATGATTTGGGATATGTAAATTACTATTTCGATCTTTTCTGAGTTGGATTTCTTAGTCTTTCATAGGTATGTGTTGTCTGAAACCTATGATTTGGGATGGGTGGTTTGCTATTTTGACTTTTCTGAGCTGGATTTCTTACCCTTTCATAGGTGTGTGTTGTCAGAAAATTATGATTTGGGATGTGTAGTTTGCTAGTTGGACTTTTCAGAGCTAGTATTCTTATTCTCTCATAGGCGTTTGTTGTCTGAAACCTATAGCTTGGGATGAATAGTATGCTATTTCAGGCTTTTATGAGCTAGGTTTCCTAGTATTTCATAGGTGTGTGTAGTCTGAAACTTATGATTTGGGATATGTAAATTACTATTTCGGGCTTTTCTGAGCTAGATTTCTTAGTCTTTCGTTGTTGTGTGCTGTCTGAAACCTATGATTTGGGATGGGCGGATTGCTATTTTTGACCTTTTTGAGCTTGATTTCTTAGCCGTTTATAGGTGAATGCTGTCTGAAAATTCTAATTTGGGATGGTTTATTTGCCATTTCCGGCTTTTATGATATAGGTTTAAAAGTCTTTCTTAGGTATCTGTTGTCATAAAATTATGATTTGGGATGTATAGTTTGCTATTTGGACTTTTCAGAGCTAGGATTCTTAGTCCATCATAGGTGTTTGTTGTCAGAAACCAATAATTTGGGATGAGTAGTTTGCTAATTCAAGCTTTTATGAGCTAGGTTTCTTAGCCTTTCGTAGGTGTTTGTTGACTAAAACTTATGATTTGGGATATGTAAATTACTATTTCGGGCTTTTCTAAGCTAGATTATTTAGTCTTTTGTTGGTGTGTGTTGTCTGAAACCTATGATTTGGGATGTGTGGGCTGCTATTTTTTTACTTTTCTGTGCTGGATTTCTTAGCCTTGTCTGAAACCAATAATTAGGGATGAGTAGTTTGCTAATTCAAGCTTTTATGAGCTAGGTTTCTTAGCCTTTCGTAGGTGTTTGTTGACTAAAACTTATGATTTGGGATATGTAAATTACTATTTCGGGCTTTTCTAAGCTAGATTATTTAGTCTTTCGTAGATGTGTCTGGACCGAAACTTTTGTTTTGAGTTGTGTATCTTGTTATTTTTGACTGGTCGGAGTTGATGTACTGGGCCGTACATTGGTATGTGTTGTCTGAAACATACGATTTGGGCTGTGGTGTGCTCGATTTTGAAACTCCTTAGATAGATACCATAGCCTTTAATAGGTGTGTGCTGTAAGGCTATAATTGGTTGAAAGGTGGAGTTCGCGGTTCGTGACTTTCATACCTAGGACCCTTAGTCATTCATAGGTTTGTACTGTCAGAAAATTATGATTTGGGATTTTTAGTTTGCTTTTTGGACTTTTTAGAGCTAGGATTCTTAGTCCCTCATAGGTGTTTGTTGTCTGAAACCTATAGTTTGGGATGAGTAGTTTCCTATTTCAGGCTTTTCTGAGCTAAGGTTTCTTAGTATTTCGTAGGCTTGTGTTGTCTGAAACTTATGATTTGAGGTGTCTAATTTGCTATTTCCGACTTTTCATAGCCAGATTTCTTAGTCTTCAGAGCTAGGATTCTTAGTCCCTCATAGGTGTTTGTTGTCTGAAACCAACAGTTTGGGATGAGTATTTTACTATTTCAGGCTTTTCTGATCTAAGGTTTCTTAGTACTTCGTAGGTGTGTGTTGTCTGAAACTTATGATTTGAGGTGTGTAATTTGCTATTTCCGACATGATCAATTCTATTCCCCCAAAATAATATAAAACGTTTCCACTTCAGTTCCGATTTTTCTCAATGAGATGAAAAAATTCAAAATACTGTTCCAAATTTTTCAAAGAAGATAGAAAAGTTCAAGTTCTCTTTTGAATTTTACCAAAAGAACACAATTCAATTCTAATTTCTCCAGAGAAAATAAAAAGCTTCCACTTCAGTTTTAAGTTCACCAAGACAAAAAAAATTTAAAGTTTGGTTCAAATTTTTTCGTAGAAGATAGGAAAAGTTATACTATGATTTGTGATTATTTTCCATGAAGATAAAAAGTTTCACTTTAATTCTAAATTTTCTTAAATTCAGTTCCGACTTTTCTCAAAGAGATGAAAAAATTTAAAATACTATTCCAAATTTTTCATAGAAGATAGAAAAATTCAAGTTCTCTTTTGAATTTAACCAAAGAACACAATTCAATTCTAATTTCTATATGGAAAATAATAATATTCCACACCATTTTCAAGTTCTCCAAGACACAAAAAAGATAACGATAACTTCTAAATTTGTCTGTAGAGGATAAGAAAAGTTATACTATGGGCGTGATTATTCTCCATGAAAATAAAAAGTTTCACTTTAGTTCTTAATTTTGTTAAATTCAAATCCGACCTTTCTCAAGGAGATGAAAAAATTTTAAGTTCTGTTCCAAATATTTTCCCGGAAGGAGAAAAGTTCAACTTCGATTCTAAATTTTTCCATAGAAGATAGGAATGGCTATACTATGATTGTGATTATTTACCATGAAGATAAAAAGTTTCACTTTATTTCTAATTTTTCTTAAATTCAGTTCATTAATCTAACCACCAAAAACAATAGTCTAGGTTAGGTTAGGCATAAATAAATATTAATAAATAATTAGAAACATTTCTCCATGTTTAAGTTAGGTTAGCTTATCTTATCATGAGCGCTCATGATAAGTTAACCTAACTTAACTTAAACATGGAGAAATGTGAAATATTTGGAATAGAAAATATTTTAAACTGAAAATATTTCGAACAGAACTTTAAATTTTTTAATCTCTTTAAGAAAGGTCGAAATTAAAATTAAGAAAATTTAGAACTAAAGTGAAACTTTTTATCTTCATGGAAAATAATCACAATCATAGTATAACTTTTCCTATCTTCTACGGAAA
>NW_028300811.1:618914-639443 GCF_049724085.1 Artemia sp. Qi Xiang Cuo
CCCGTAAAGCTCTTTTAAAAGATACAATAACTACTTATTTAACACAAAATTTTCTTTTTTAATGACCAACAAGTAAAGAAAAATCACACGTAATTATTCAAATTAGTCTCTCAAAACACTTAAATATCTTTTAAAAGATACAAAAAATAATTATTTAACACAAAAATTTAGTTTTTAATGACCACCAAGTAAAGAAAAACCACAGGGAATCCGGCAACTGAGTCTCTCAATCCCCGTAAAGCTCTTTTAAAAGATACAAACACTAATTATTTAACACAAAAATTTAGATTTCATTGAAGAACAAGTAAAGAAAAACCACACGGAGTCAGGCAACTGAGTCTCTCCATACTCTTAAAGCTCTTTTAAAATATAAAAAAACTACTTATTTAACACACAAATTTCGTTTTTTTAATGACTACCAAGTAAGGAAAAATCACACGGAATAAGGCAACTGAGTCTCTCAAACCCCTTAAAGCTCTTTTAAAAGATACAAAACTACTTATTTAACATAAAAATTTCGTTTTTAATGACCATCAAGTAAAGAAAAATCACACGGAATTATGCAACTGAGTCTCTCAAACCCTGAAAAGCTCAATTAAATGATACATCAAAAGACCACCAATTAAAGAAAAATCACACGGAATCCGGCAACTGAGTCTCTCAATCCCCGTAAAGCTCTTTTAAAATATACAAAAACTACTTATTTAACACAAAAATTTCGTTTTTAATGACCATCAAGTAAAGAAAAATCACACGGAATTAGGCAACTGAGTCTCTCAATCCTTGTAAAGCTCTTTTAAAATATACAAAAACTACTTATTTAACAAAAAAATTTCGTTTTTAATGATCATCAAGTAAAGAAAAATCACACGGAATTAGGCAACTGAGTCTCTCAAACCCTGTAAAGCTCTTTTAAAAGATACAAAAACTACTTATTTAACACAAAAAATTCGTTTTTAATGACCATCAAGTAAAGTAAAAACACACTGAATTAGGCTACTGAGTCTCTCAAACCCATTAAAGCTATTTTAAAAGATAGAAAAACTACTTATTTAACACAAAAATTTCATTTTTAATGACCATCAAGTAAAGAAAAATCACACGGAATTAGGCAACTGAGTCTCTCAAACCCCTTAAAGCTCATATAAAAGATACAAAAAATACTTAATATACAAAAAAATTTCGTTTTTTATGAACAACATGTAAATAAAAATCACACGGAATTAGGCAACTGAGTCTCTCAAACCCATTAAAACTCTTTTAAAAGATATAAAAACTACTTATTTTAACACAAAATACAAGCAAGCAAATAACATGGGAATTCCTATACACGCAAGCAAA
This sequence comes from Artemia sp. Qi Xiang Cuo, assembly GCF_049724085.1. Classification (NCBI taxonomy): domain Eukaryota; kingdom Metazoa; phylum Arthropoda; class Branchiopoda; order Anostraca; family Artemiidae; genus Artemia; species Artemia sp. Qi Xiang Cuo. The sequence goes on from NW_028300811.1 coordinate 620,256, forward strand.
TAAATGAGTTATTTTTACGTCACAATGTTTCAACTTAAAATCATTCTAATTATAGCATCCCATTTCTCATACTTTAATTACATGTTAAGCTTTCTTATACATATGAAGTTAAACAACAATTCCCCACGCTCGTGAATCAATAATTCCCCCATCGATTATGTAAATCATCCCTCATATCAGTCGCACGTGGCCAAACAACAACAGATCGATTGACCTTGACACACCCCCATTAGACTCGATCGATAATCCTTGAATAAATTATGTCCCGTCAGCATTAAACTAAATTGTAGATGGCAGCAGGGGTGGGTGACACGAGTCAATAAGGCCATTCTACTCCAATTATACTTAAATTGATTTTGAATATAACAGGTAAATTATTTTCTAAACAACCTTTTTTCCAGTTTTGAAGGAACTTATGGGACGTAATGCAGGTAAGTTGTGTTTGTGGGATTTATTCAATTCCACAAATTTCCTCCTTATCTTCTCTTGTTTTGTATGATGGAAAGGCACAGTGCTCTTCCTAATTTATCATTGGTAATGAATCTAAAAACTCTTTACGAAGAGAAGTTTTTCAAAAAAAAATAAAGAGCCATACTTAACTTAAGACCCAGCAGATATAAATCTTGTAATAATTGAAATTCGAAACGAGCAGAAATAACTATTGTAGAATTAATTAAACTCCAAACAAACAAAAATTAAAATAAAAGACCATAGCAAACATAGCGATATCAGTAACTAAAATAGATGGATAAATAAATAAATTTTAAAATAACAGAAAATTAGATTGAATATCTATATTTAATATTAGAATAAATAGTTCTTATGAAAGTACTCAAAAAACTTTAGCATAAAGAGGAAGGTATTGACTAGGGGGCGAACCCCCTCATATACGTAATAATTTCTGTTCGTTTTAAGTTTTAATGTTGCTCCTTACTTTCAGTTGAAAAATCTTGTTTTTCTATTTAATTTCTGATCGTTTTTTTTAAATAATGCTGGAAAATCTGGCGATTCTTTCATTACAGTATCCCTTCCCCCGTGAAAACTTCCTCCATCGAAAGATCCTCCCAAGTAAACTCCCCCCCTATGTGAAAAAATCCCTCCAGAAAACGTCTGTATACTTTCCAATAATTCAAAATTCATAACTTGCAGCCCTTCCCCTGGGGAATGTGGGGTATTCAGTCATGCTCAAAGACAAAGCTATTATATTTTTCGACCATGCTGAACAAAATGGCTATCTCAAAATTTTGATCGGGTGACTCTGGGGAAAAATGAGCGTGGGAGGTTGCCCTAGTTGCCCTCCATTTTTTTTACTTTAAAATGGTAAAATGACTTTTAATTTCCGTTCGAATGAGCCCTCCCGTAATATTGTAGACCCACTGGGTCGATACGATCACCCCTTGGAGAAAAGAAAAAAACACAAAAAAACACGCATCCGGGATCTTTCTTCCAAAAAAAACAACAAAATTGGTTGATTGAAAAATACAACTGATGATCGGTAAGATCAAACTTGATTAAACTTATATATTTGAAATCCGCATAAAAATCTGATTCTTTTGATGCAGCTATTGGTATCAAAATTCCGTTTTTTAGAGTTTCGGTTACTATTGAGCCGGGTTGCTCCTTACTTTGGTACCTGTTAAGAATCCAGAAACTCTCGATGAACCGCATCTTGAATATAATGAAAAAACAGGTTTCTGCTGCTTGTGAGGTACTGCCCACTCTGGGAACTATGTTTAAACTTTGGTTTTTTGGGGTTTTAGGAGCAAAAAAAGGTACATGGGTTACGTATTTAATATTTTCTACGCTTTACCCCCCCCCCCTTAATTTGCAAATGTATAGCCCAAATTTGTTTCTAAACTATTATATGTTCATCCTATTTTTTTTTTATTACATCAGCATTAACGAAACTTCACTTCTCGCGAGTTTCTGGATTCTTAAAAAAGGTATTGAAAAAGAACTACTTTGATTAAGTATCCCTTAATGACGTTTCGGTACTATCCATAACATCAACAGCCCTGGCATTGTCTAACTATAGATTCCGGTTGTAAAATGTCTAATGATTAGCATTTCGAAGCTCTGAATTTATAGAGGCGAATTTACACCACCTCAATGTCAGAGCTTTACAAAAATAGTTCAATACTCTAAAAGTAGAAAAATTCTTCTTTACAGCCTAAAAATTCTTGCAAAAGTATTGTTTAACAACAAAATATATTATTCTAAAGGAAAAAATCCAACTTGAAACTCGTTTTTGAGCATAAATCATCAAATTTACTGTACACTAAATTTTGTTTATTCATAAAATCGTTATTACTACCCAGAACATACTTTAAAATCTGCAATTAAATTCTGTATAATAATTAAAGAGATTCCATGAAATTAAAATTGCAAATTGAGTTCCTTTTGTATAAGGTTAGCTACCTAGTCAATAGCCCCTAGCACATAAAGTGAAAAGTAAACTTTTTGGAATCTTGGCTATGCGATTTTTTGTGGATTTGTCACTGCAGCTGTTAAAATATGTTTACGTTGTAAATAAATTAAATGGGAGCATGAAGTACGGGTAGGGGGGGGAGGGCAAAATATATATTTTTGAATCTAGGACACAATGTTGTTTTTTCATTTTTCAAATGGTTTTGTCAATCCTGGTTTATTTTACCAATATAAATGGCAACAAAAGAGTATTTTCGGTACTATTCCATTATGCGGGCCTCTCGGGTTAATCACTATAGATTAGGCAATGATAAAACCAATTTTTGTCGTCTTAACTGTTATAGAGCAGGCAATGATAGCAAGGTTTTCATTGCGTATACGATACTAAACTGTGTTTTTTTTGGGTTTTAGGGGGGGACAGGTACCTAGGTTAGGTTAGGTTACGTATTTAATATATACAATGCTTTACCCCTCCCCCCACCCCTACTAATGTGCAAATAAATAGCCCAAATTTGTTTCTAAACTATTATATATTCATCCTATTTTATTTCATTATCATTAACCAATCTTGAATTTTTACAGAGGCCTGCATTATGAGATAGTACCGTATTTTCATTAACAGAGTAAGAAAAAGAGGCATTTTGCTAAATCTAGTCCTCCTCTTAATTTGTGCCGCCAAGTGCCACAATTTTCCACGTCTCCACGTCATTTTTTTATGCTGGTAAGTATACGAATGCAATCTTTTTTGTTTCATCCCAGCCCCTTTCATATACGGAATAATTTCTGTTCCCAGCCCCTTTCATATACGGAATAATTTCTGTTCGTTTTAAGTTTTAATGTCACTCCTTACTATCAGTTTAAAAAACTTGTTTTTTTATTTAATTTCTGATCGTTTTTTAGTTAATGCAGCTTTTATTTTGGCTCACCGTCACTGAAAAAGTAAAAAAAAAAATTGCATAAAAATTTTACTTTTCTTTTGCTAAATGGCTGTCTCTAAATTTGGTTCTGACGTAATTTAAAAATTAACTCACGTAACGAATTTCTATATTCGTATATTTTTCTTCTGGCAAAAAATACAAAGTTGCAGTTTTTTGCAGATATGAGCTTGAAACCTATGTTATAGGGTTTTCTGATACGCTGAATCTGACGGTGGGATTTTCATTAAAATTGTTTACTTGTAGGGGATGTTTCCCCCCTCTTTAAAAAATCAGGTAAATTTTCTCAGGCTCGTAGCCTTTGATGCGTAACACTAAACTTAATAAAATTTACATATTTAGAATCAGCATTATAAGCCCATTCTTTTGATACATTTATTGACATCAAAAATCCGTTTTTAAAAGTTTCGATTACTATTGAGCCGTATCGCTTATTTTTCTTATTGTTTTTTTTTATTACGTATATATTATTGCGTATATGATGGGTTTTCCCCTTAGTCAATACCACACTCTTTACGTTAAAAGTAAAAAAAAAAATTATTCAAAAACCCCTGAATCCCAAAAGCCGTTTAATTAGAATAGATAGCTCTTATGAAAGCACAAAAAAAAACTGTGGCGTAAAGAGCAAGGTATTGACTTGGGGGAGAACCCCCTCATATACGTAATAATTTTTGTTCGTTTTAAGTTCTAATGTTGCTTCTTACTTTCAGTTGAAAAAACTTGTTTTTTTTATTTAATTTCTGATCGTTTTTTAATAATGCTTGGAAATCCGGCGCCCCCTTCATAGAAATGTCCCTTACCCCAAAGAAAAATCCTCCACGGAAAGATTCTCCCGAGTAACCCCCTCCTCCAGCCCCCCCCACCAGAAAAAACGTCTTCCTGAAAATGTATGTATACTTCCCAATAACCAACACAATATGTAAGCAATGGGCAAAGTTCATAGCTTGCATCCCTTCCCATGGGAACTGTGGGGGATTAAGTCATCGTAAAAGACATATTTATTAGATTTTCGACTATGCTGAACAAAATGGCTATCTCAAAATTTTAATTGGGCGACTTTGAGAAGAAATGAGCGTGGGAGGGGGCCTAGTTGCCCTCCATTTTTTCAGTCACTTAAAAAGGGCACTAGAACTTTTAATTTCCGTTCCAATGAGCCTTCCTACGATATTCTAGGACCACTGGGTCAATACGATTACCCCTGGGGAAAACCCGTGATCTTTCTTCTGGCAAAAAATGCAAAATTCCACATTTTTGTAGAGAGGAGCTTCAAACCTCAACAATAGGGTTCTCTGATACGCTGAATATGATGGTGTGAATTTCATTAAGGTTCTATAACTTTTAGTGGGTCTCTCCCCCTTTTTTTGAAAATCAGCCTAATTTTCTCATGCGCGCAACTTTTGATTGGTAACATTAAACTTGATGAAACTTATATATTTGAAATCAGAATTAAAATTTGATTCTTTTGATGTATCTATTGGTACCAGAATTCCGTTTTTTAGAGTTTTGGTTACCATTGAGCCGGGTCGCTCCTTACTTACAGTTCGCTACCACGAACTGTTTGACTATAGTTGAATTCATCAAATGATTAGATAAAGTTTTGTCTCCATTTTATCCAAATTTTTTGAAAGGAATAGAAGAGGTCTGACTAACTAAATGTGAACCATAGCTGACTTCACGGCAGTCAAGTCAAGTACCGTACCCTAGCAGCCAAAAAAAAAAAAATAGTGAATACATTCTTAGTCACACAAAATAATTATTCTTCTTCCTCTACTAGATTTTCTTCTTCTTTCCTTTTCTTGTAAATTAATTAGAAAAAACTTTTTTTCACAAAATAAGTTTTTCAAAAAAAAGTAAAGAACTCCATTAAACCAAAAATGAGCAAAAATAAAATAATCTACCAAGCGTAATACTAACACAAATCAGCATCGATAAATAAATGAAACCTAAAACGAACAGAAATTACAATAACTAACCGAGTCAAACTCAAAACGAGCAGAAATTAACATGAGTAGGGCTCAAAATCCCTATGCCTTCCCAAGGCCAGAACATCATTTGCACTTTACGGAAAAAGTTAAAAAAATTTACTTTTAAAACTTTAATAAATGAAATAATATTAACATTTTGATTACTAAATATCAGTATATGTATATTAAACTGTCAATGCACATTCGTTTGTATTTTTTTTTTAATAAAGTACAAATTATGTTCCGGCCTTGGGAAGGCATAGGGGTTTTGAGCGCTACTCATATCTATTTCTGCTCGTTTTGAGTTTGACTCGGTTATTTACTGTAATTTCTGTTTTGGGTTTCATTTATTTATTGACGCTGATTTGCGGTAGTTTCACGCCTGGTAGATTATTCTACTTGATTGGTAACTTCATGCATATCAGAGGCAGGAGGCATGAATATATAGCAAAGTGCTGGAACTGAAGAACAGAAGGCACGGTCAACGGGACAAGAGATGTAGGCTATATCTAGTCCGGGAGCCACTAAAGCGTATCTCGTTTATTTCTGAGTTGAGGTGGTCAGAAAGACACAGTCAATTTGACAATAGTAGTAGAGATGACCCTATAACTCCCAGCGGGAGTCCATATATGGGCATAGAATACTGTCAGTACACCTTATAAGGGCATAGAGTCATTAGGGAGAATGATTACGTAATGGGGTCAATGACCTCTTTCACCAGGTGTGTTTTGGATACGCTCTCAACGAATGCCAATGTTGTTATTGTTTCCGAGGCCAAATGTCAAGTTCAGTGTTGTTGTTGTCTTGAATAGAGTAATTAGGGAGAACACGTGGTTAATGGGATCAATGTTATTGTTGTTGTTTTGGACACGTTCTCAGCGAATGTCAAGGTCAATGTTGTTATTGTTATTCGAGCCAAATGTTGTTGTCGTTCGAAACAAAGTTAATGACATTTCCTTCCTGTTCGAGGCAGATGTTATGATCCGGAAATAGTATTTGTTATTGTTATTCGAGCCAGATGTTATGAGGTTCCCAGAAACAGTAAATTAATGTCTGACAGATGACGTCAAGTTAATTAATGTACTTGCATTTCCAAAGAGACTTGTCACCGAGAAACAGTTAGATCACACATGATGTCATGATTGATTGATTGGCACAAAAGGGGAATTAATTTGTTGTTCTATAGAGAATTGATTCACGAGAGGGAAATTAATTTGTTGTTTCTAACAAGAGAATCGTTTCCGAGCAGACGTATTGATCTTACCGCGTGAAAAGATTTCCAAATAATTTGAAATGCATTGACGCAGAGATGCCAAACAAAAGGAACATGCTGAAATTCCGTTTAGGGTTAATTTTGGCGAAACCGTTTTAGCTATTTTATGGAACTATTTCGGCGAAACAGCTAGAGACATTTTAAAAGGTGATTTTTGAAGAGATTTTTGAAGAGGTTTTGAGTGTGGTCGTTATAATACACAAGTTGTATTTTAACAGTGTTGTGAGGTCCTCTACCCCAACCCCAAAGGCGTCTCATACCCCCCCCCAACCCCGAAGGAAGCCCCCGGTCCTCAAAGGCCCACCCAGACCCCCAAAGGCCATCCCCGGGTCCCCCAAAAGCCCAACGAGCTCCCGAAGGACCAACGGGATCCCAAAGGCCCTCCCCCGGGCCCCAAAGGTGCCCCAGGCCCGCCACTGCCCTTCCGGTGCCCCGCCGGCCGCCCCCCCGGTCCTCACATGCCCCCCCCGCTCACAAAGGGCCACCGGAGCCCCCACACGCCCACACGAACCCCCAACCACCATCCCCAGGTCACCCAAAGTCCCATCGATCTGCCCCAGGACCAACTGGATCCCAAAGGCCCTCCACCGGTCCCCAAATGCCCCCCCAGCCCTCAACTGCCCTCCCTGTGCCCCGAAGGAAGCCCCCCGGTCCTCAAAGGCCCCCCCAGCGCTCACAGGGCCTCCGGAGCCCCCCAAGGCCCCCCCCGACCCCCAAAGGCAATCCCCGGGCCACCCAAAGGCCCACCCCCGGCTTCCCAAGGCCCACCCGCGGTCCCCAAAGGTCCCCCAGGCGCCCAACAGGCCCCCTGGACCCCCAAAGGCCTTCCCCTGGCACCCAAAGGTCCACCGGACTCCCAAAGGACCAACGGGGTCCCAAAGGGCCCCCAGACCCCAAAAAGGCCATACCCGAGCCCCAACGGCCCTCCCCCGGTCCACAAAGGTCCCCCGGGCTCCCAAAAGACCACTCAATCCTCACGGGCCCCCTGATCCCCAAACGCCCTCTCTGGGCCCCAAAGGTCCTCCCCCGGTCACCAAACATGCACACAAAAACTTACACACACACAAAAACTTACACACACACACAAAAACTCACACACACACACGAAAACTTACACACACATGAAAACTTACACACACACTCCAAAACTAACACTCATTAAAACTTACACACACACGCCAAAACTGAAACACACATGAAAAATTACACACACACACAAAAAAAATTACAAAAAAACACACACATACACAAAAATTACAAACAATAACACAAAAAAACTAACACACACACTCGCAAAAAATTTAACACACACAAAAACTTACACACACACACACACACACACACACACAAACTAACAAAATAACACACAAAAACTCACACACACACGCACAAAAAATTTATCACACACAAACACACACAAAACAAACACACACACACACACACGAAAAATAACAAACACACTCCAAAACTTACAAAAACAAAAACTTACACACACACACACACACACAAAAACTTAAACAATAACACTAAAAATTACATGAAAAAAAAAAATTACATTCACACAAAAAAAAACACACACACACACACAAAACTAACACACAAACATAAAAAAAAACAAAAACACACACACAAAAACTAAAACACACACAAAAACTTATACACACACACACACACAAAAACTTACACATGGACACAAAAAAACTCACACACACACGCACAAAAACTTACACACACACACACACACACACTCACAAAACTTACACACACACACACACACACAAAAACTTACAAATGCACACGCAAAAAATTAAAAACACGCAAAATAAAACATGCACACGAAAACTAACACACACACACACAAAAACATACACAACCACACCAAAACTAACACCCACACACACAAACAAACACACACACACAAAAACACACACAAAACTTACACATGCACACGAAAACTTACATGCACATAAAAACTTAAATTCACACACAAACTTACACACACACACAAACACATAAACAAAAATTACAAACACACACACACACAAACTAAAACTTACACACACACGCCAAAAATTACACAAACACACAAAAACTTACACACACAAAAACACAAAAAAAAATACACATGAACACAAAAAAACTCACACACATGCACAAACTCATACACACACACACACACACACGAACTAATACTCACCAACGAACCATATTACACACACAAAAACTTAGACACACACAAAAAAAAAAAAACACACAAGACAAAACACTAACACAAAACCAACAAAACTAAACATAAATATATAAATACCCACAAAAAAAAAAAACAAACTAAAACAAACACGAAAAAAATAACACACAAACACACAAAAACCCACACAAAAAAACATAAACACACACGCAAAAACTTACATGCACACAAAACTTACACATGCACACAAAAACTTACACAAACACAAAAACTTACACACACACACAAACAAAACTTACATCCAAACACACAAGCTTAGACACACAAAAACAGACACAAACGCACAAACACTTACGCACACACAAAAAATTACACACACACGCAAAAAATAAAATTAACACAAAAACTTACAAGCACACAAAAAATTAAAAACACTCACAAAAACTTACACACACACACACACAAAAACTTACACACACACACACAAAAACTTACACACACACAAAAACTTACACACACACACACACACACACACACACACAAACTTACACAAGCACACTAAAACTTAAATGCACACAAATAATTACACACACACACACGAAAACTAACACACACACACTAAAAAACTTACACAAACAAACTATTAGACACACAAAAAATTAAACACACACACTAAAAAACTTAGAAAAACACTCAAAAACTTACATGCACACAAAAACTTACATGCACACAAAAACTTACACACACACAAAAACTTACAAACATTCACAAAAACTTACACACACACACAAAAGCTTACACACACACACACGCAAGAAAACTTACACACACACGCCAAAACTTACACACACACACAAAAACATACACACACACACAAAAAAAATCACACACACACACACACAAAAACTCACACATGCACACGAAAACTTACATGCACACAAAAACTTACATGCACACAAAAACTTACAAAAAAAAAAAAGCACAAAAAAAAAAGCTAAAATACACACACACTAAATAAAATAAAAAAAATAAAACTATTACACACACACACAAACACACACACACAAAAACTATATACATCAAGCAAAAAAAACTCACTAAAAAACTCTATAGCTCTAAAAAGACAACAATAACACCAATCAAAACCAACTCTAATAAACCAGACAAATAACAAAAAAAACATACATCAAACTCACTAAAAAAAAACAACGCAACAAAATACACACACACACACACACACACACAAACTTACACACACACACACACACACACACAAAAACTTACACATCCACAATAAAACTAACATCCACACAAAAACTAAAATGCACACAAAAAATTAAAAACAAAAAAAAAAGACACTAATAAACAAAATATAACAAAATAAAGCACACACACACTAAAACGAACACTAATACACAAAAAAAAACTCACTTACACACACACACATATAATAACTATAATAAAAATGATAACAAAAAAAACTCAATAGCAACTGAGAAAACTAATACACACACACACACACACACACAAAACTAAAGAACACAAACAAAAGAACTCTTACACACTCGCAAACAAAAAACCGAAAAAACACTTACAGAAACAAACAAAAAACAAAACAAAAAATAAATAAAATACACACACACACACACAAAAAACTTACACACACAAAAACTTACACACACACACACACACAAACTTAAAAACACACACAAAAAACTAATATAACCACGCAATAGCTTAGACACACAAAAACTTACACACACACACACAATCTTAAACACACACACATACAAAAACATAAGCACACACAAAAACTTACACACACACACACACAAAAACTTACACATCCACATGAAAACTAACATTCACACAAAAACTTAAATTCAAAAAAAAAATTAAACAAACATACACACACACAAACTTACACACACACACACCCACTAAAAATTACAAACACACCCAAAAATACACACACACACACACAAAAACTTACACAAGAAAAAAACAAAATTTCTCACACAAACACCAAAAAAAACAAACAAACACACATCCACAAAAAAAACTTTCAAACACACGAACAAAAACTCACACACACACACGCAAAAAATAAAACAAACAAAAACTTAAACACATAAACACACACACACACACACACAAACTAACACACACATACACAAAAACTTAAACACACACACACACACACAAACACAAACTTAAAAACAAACACAAAAACTTACACCCACAAACAACAGCTTACACAAACAAAACTTACACACACACACAAAAACTTGAAAAAAACCTCAAAAACTTAAAATAGAACAAGAACTAAAAATAAAAAACAATAGAAACAAAACAAGATCTAATAACATCCAGAACAAAAACTTACACACACACACAAAAACTTACACACACACAAAACACACAACCCACAAAAAAAAAAAAAAAAACTTAAACCTTAACACTTACAAATAAATGCACACACTAAAACTTACACACACACACACACACACATTAAAAAAAACAATAACTATTAAATCCATACACACACAAAAGCTTAGACCAACTCCCTAATACACACACACACACACACAAAAACTAAAACCCACACGCACAAAATTAAAAGCACTCAAAAACTAACATGCACACAAAAACTAACACATACAAAAACTTGCACACACGCACAAAAACTTACACACACACAAAAACTTACACACACACACACTAACACTTACGCACCCGCACGACAAGCTTACACACACACACGCAAACACATACACACACACACACACACACACACAAAAACTAACACACTAACCATATCACAGTTACATTGTCTTAATTTTTCAAATTTCATTTTGAATTTCTGTCGTGAAATGCAAGAGTTGGAATATTTCAGTAGTGACTTGTTGTGCTTTACCTTCTCACAGTTACATTCCCTTGATTTTTCAAAGTTCATGAAATGAACGAGTTGGAAAATTGGGGTCTTAGTCCACCAGCCTGAATGGTGGAAATCCACTAGCTCATTATTGGGGTCACACTCCACCAGCCTAAACGATGTAAATACACTAGCTCAGTATTTGGATCCCAGTCCACCAGCCTGTACGGTGGAAAGCCACTAGCTCATTCTTAGGGTCCTAGTCCTGCTGCCCGAACGTTAGAACTTCACTAGCTCGATATTGGGGTCTTAGTCCCCCAGCCTGATCGGTGTAAATTCACTAGCTCAGTATGAGGTTCCTAGTCCAACAGCCCGAATGGCGTACATCCACTAGCTCACTAATAGGGTCTCAGTGTATCAGTCTGACTGGTGGAAATTCACTGTTTAAGTTAGGGTAGGTTAACTTATCATGTACGCTCATGATAAGTTAACCTAGCCTTTTCCGGCGAGTAGGGTTAGTTTAGACTTGATTATGTTAGGTTAGGCTAGGTTAGGTTAGCCAATGTATGCATCACTTAGGTTAGCATAGGTTTGGTGAGAGACAGGCAAAATTTTGGTGTATGATTAGGTTAGGCTAGGTTAGATTAAATTAGGTTAGGTTAAGTTAGGTTAGGCTAGGTTAGCCTCCGTACGCGCGCGGACGTAGGCTAACCTTGCCTAACCTAACTTAACCTAACCTAATTTAATCTAACCTAACCTAACCAAAGCATACACCTAACTTTTTGCCTGTCTCTCACCTACCCTAAACTAACATAGGTTACTCGTACAGGGGCTTACCTAACCTCACTTCAACGACACTAACTTGTTCGAGCCTAACCTCCCCCGCCTCATTTTAAAAGGCTATTTTAATATCTCCGGAGAGTCCTTGATCCGTGAACCTACACTCACTTAAAAAGAGAAGTTCAAACATTCAGAATAGCAGACTGATACCCCAATATCGAGCGAGAGTAATTACACCATTCAGGCTGGTGGTCTGGGATCCTAATTCTGAGCTAGTGACTTTCCAGCATTCTGTTTAGTTGAGTAAGACCCCGATATCGAGCTAGTGAATTTCCATCGTTCAGTCTGCTTGACTGGGACCCCACTACTGAGCGCGTTTATTTCCACCGATCAGTCTGGTTGACCGTGATCCCAATTCTGAGCGAGTGTATTTCCACCGATCAGGCTGGAGGACTGTAAACCCAATACTGAGCTAGTGGATGTCCACCATTCAGGCTGGTGGACTAAGACCCCAATTTTCCAACTCTTGCATTTCATGAAATTCGAAAAATCAAGAGAATGTAACTGTGATAAGGTAAAGCACAACAAGTCACTACTGAAATATTCCAACTCTCGCATTTCACGACAGAAAGTCAAATGAAATTTGAAAAATTAAGACAATGTAACTGTGAGATTGTAAGTGTGTAAGTTTTTGTGTGTGTGTGTGAGTTTTAGCGTGCGTGTGTGTTAGTTTTCGTGTGTGTGCTTAAGTGTTAGTGTGTGTTTGTGTTTAAGTTTGTGTGTGTGTGTGTAAGTTTTTGTGCGTGTATTATATTTTTTGTGTGTGCTATTTTTTGTGTGAATTTTAGTTTTTGTGTGCATGTAATTTTTAGAATTTGTGTGTAGTTTTTTGTGTGTGTGTGTGTGTGTGTAAGTGTGTTTTTGTCTTTTCTGGTTTTTGTGTTTGTTTTTTCGTGTGTGTGTTTTTTTTATTGTGTGTGTGTGTGTGTGTGTAATTGCGTTCGCTCAAGAAATAGTTAGATTTATTTTTTTAGTTTTTTTTTTTGTGTGTGTGTGTGTGTGTGTGTGTGTAATTGATTGTGTGTGTGTAAGTTTTTGTGTGTGTGTGTATTTTTTTTTGCGTGTGTTTATGTTTTTGTGTGTGTGTAAGTTTGTGTGTGAATGTTTTTTTGTGTGTGCTTGTAAGTTTTTGCGTGTGGGTGTAAGTTTTTGTGTGTGTGTGTAACTTGTGTGGGTATAATATTTTGTTTGTGTGTGTTATTTTTTTTGTGTGTGTTTAAGTTTGTATGTGTTTGTGTGTGTGTGTGTGTAATTTTTTTTTTATGTGTTTGTAATTTTTTGTGTGTGTGTTTGTGTGTGTGTTTGTGTGTAAGTTTTGTCGTGTGTGTGTGTGTGTTCGTACTTGTGTTCGTTTGTTTTGTGTGTGCTTGTGTGTTTTTTTTTTTTTTTTTGTGTGTGGGTGTGTTTTTTTTTTGTGTTTTTGTGTTTGTTTGTGTGTGTGTGTGTGTTTATGTGTGTGTGTGTGTGTGTATGTTTTCGTGTGTGTGTGTTTGTGAGTTTTGTGTGTGTGTGTGTGTGTGTAAGTTTTTGTGTGCATGAAAGTTTTTGTGTGCATGTAAGTTTTCGTGTGCATGTGTAAGTTTTTGTGTGTGTGTGTGTGTAAGTTTTTGTGTGTGCTTAATTTTTGTTGTGTGTGTGTGTTTAAGTTTTTGTGTGTGTGTTTAAGTTTTTGTGTGTCTTAGCTTGTGAGTGTTTTTATAAGTTTTTTGTGTGTGTTTTTATTTTTGTGTGTGTGTGTGTGTATTTTTTTGTGTGTGTATGTTTTTTGTGTGTGTGTGTGTGTATGTTTGTGTGTGTGTGTGTGTGTGTGTGTGTGTATTTTTTTGATATATTATTAGAGTTCTGGGTTGGGTATTATTTAGATTGTGTTTTTGTGTTAGTTTTGTGTGTGTGTGTGTGTGTGTGTGTATGATTTTGCGAATTTATGTGTGTGTTTTTTGTGTTCTTGTTTAAGTTTTTGTGTATGTGTGTGTGTGTAAGTTTTTGTGTGTGTGTGTGTAATTTTTGGCTGTGTGTGTTATTTTTAGTGTGTGTGTGTGTGTGTTTGTAAGTTTTGTGTGTGTGTGTGTGTGTAATTTTTTTTGTGCAGGTAAGTTTTTGTGTGATTTTTATTTTTATGGTGAATTTGTTATTTGGTTTTTTTTTTTGTGTTTTTTTTTTTTTTTTTTGTATTTTTTGTTTTTTTGTGTGTGTGATTTTGGTTGCGTGTGTGTGTAAGTTTTCGTGTGTGTATTTGTATTTGTTAGTTGGCTTGTGATTTTGAGTTTATTGTTTATTTTTTTCTTTTTTTTTTATGATGTCGTGAGTATTCGTTTTAGAGTTTTTTTGTGTTCTTGGTAATGTTTTTGTGTGTGTGTGTTTGTGTGTGTGTGTAATTTGGGTCTATGTTTTAATTGATGGCGTATTGTTTTAAGTTTGTGTGTGTGTGTGTGTGTGTGTGTGTGTGTGTAATTGTGTTTTTGAATTTAATTTTGTGTGTTCTTGTAAGTTTTAGTGTGCATGTGTTAGTTTTGTGTGTGTGTGTGTAAGTTTTTGTGTGTGTGTGTGTTTGTTTTGGCGTGTGTGTGTAAGTTTTGGAGTGTGTGTGTTCGTTTTCTTGCGTGTGTGTGTTTGTTAGCTTGTGTGTGTGTGTGTAAGTTTTTGTGAGTGTGTGTAAGTTTTTGTGTGTGTATATGTTTTTGTTTTCATTTTATAGTGTTTGTGCTTTTTTTTTAGGGTTTGTTTTTCTAAGTTTTGTGTGTGTGTGTGTGTAAGTGAGATCTGGTCTATTATTTTTTGTTTGTCATAAAGTTGTGTTAGTGCATTTTATATTTTTTTTTGTTGTGGGTTTGTGTGTGTAGTTTGTTTAAGAGTGTTGTAGTGTGTAAGTTTTTTTTGTTGTTTAAGTTTTGTGTGTGTGTGTGTGTAAGTTTTTGTGTGTGTGTGTATTTTTTTGTGTGAATGTAAGTTTTTGTGTGCATGTAAGTTTTTGCGTGTGGGTGTAAGTTTTTGTGTGTGCGTGTTAGTTTTTGTGTGTCTAATCTTTTTTATGTTTTTGTTCGTTTTGTGTGTGTGTGTGTGTGTGTGTATGTTTGTGTGTGTTTGTGTGTGTGTGTGTGTAATTTTTTGTGTGTTGTATTTTTTTTTGTGTGTGTTGGTGTGAGTTTTTGTGTGTGTAAGTGTGTGTGTGTGTGTATGTTTGTGTGTGACTGTAAGTTTTGACGTGTGTGTGTAAGTTTTTGTGTGTGTGTGTGTGTGTGTAAGTTTTTGTGTGTCTAAGATTTTGTGTGTGTAAGTTTTGAGGTTTGTGTGAGTATGTGTTCTTGTTGTTTGGTTTATTTGAGTTTCGTCATGCGTTTGGGCGTTGTCTTTTGTCAGTTTGTGTGTGTGGTTCGGTTTGGTTTTTTTTTTAGTTTTTGTGTGTGCGTAAGTTTTTGTGTGTGTGTGTGTAAGTTTTTGTGTGTGTGTGTGTGTTAGTTTTTGTGCTTTTTTTTAATTGATGTATTTAATGTAAGTTTTTGTGTGAATTTATGTGTAAGAGATTTTGTTTAATTTTGTTAGTTAGCTTGTATTTGTTTGTGTGTCTATGCGTTTGTGTGTGTGTTTATTTTTGTGTTTGTCTATTCTTTTTGTCTTTTATGTATTTTTTTTTTGTGTGTGTGTGTATTTGTGTGTGTTGTTGTATTTTTGTGTGTGCTTATTATTTTTTGTGTGCTTTTTATTTTTTGGATTTTTGTTTTAGTTTTTGTGTGTGTGTGTGTAATTTTTTGTGTGTGTAAGTTTTTTATTGTGTGTGTATGTGTGTGTTTTTGTGAATGTGTGTTTGTGTAAGTTTTTGTTTGTTTTTTTGTGTTTTTGTGTATGATTATGTAAGTGTTTGTGTGTGTTTGTGTGTTTGTTTGTCTGAGTTTTTGTGTGTGTTAGTTTTGGAGTGTGTGTGTAAGTTTTCTGTGTGTGTGTGTGTGTGTGTAAGTTTTTGTGCATGTGTGTGTGTTTTTTTGTGTTCATGTGTAAGTTTTTGTGTATGTGTGTGTGTGTAAGTTTTTGTGTGTGTGTGTAATATTTTTAGTGTGTTTTAGTTATATCTATTTTTTGTGTTTGTGTTTTTGTATGTTTTTTTTGTGTGTGTTGGTGTGTATGTTTTTGTGTGAATGTAAGTTTTTGTGTGCATGTTAGTGTTCGTGTGATTGTGTTTGTTTTTTTTTTTTGTGTGTGTGTGTGTGTGTGTGTGTGTTTTTGTGTGTATGTGTTTGTTTGTGTGTGTGTGTGTGTGTGTAAGTTTTTGAGTGTGTGTTTTAGTTTTAGTTTATGTGTGTGTAAGTTTTAGTTTTCATTTTTAAGTTTTTGTGTGTGAAAGTTTTGGCTTGTGTGTGTAAGTTTTCGTGTGTGTGTGTGTGTGTGTAAGTTTTGTGAGTGTGTGTGTGTGTGTGTGTGTAAGTTTTTGTGCGTGTGTGTGTTAGTTTTTTTGTGTTCATGTGTTTGTTTTTGTGTGTGTGTGTGTGTATGTGTTTGTGTGTGTGTATGTTTTGTTGTTTGTGTTTATTTTTTCTTTTGTGTTATTTTTTACTTTTTGTGTGTGTGTGTGTGTGTGTGTAATTTTGTGTTTTCATGTAAGTTTTTGTGTGGTTGTTTGTTTTCGTGTGCATTTGTTATTTTGTGTGTGTGTGTGTTTGTTTGTTAGTTTTTGTGTGTGTAATTTTTGTAGTGTGTGTGTAAGTTTTAGTGTGTGTGTGTGTGTGTATTTTGTGTGTTTGTGTGTGTGTGTGATAGTTTTTTTTCGCGTTTGTGTGTTTTTTTTTGTGTTCTTTTGTAAGTTTGTTTGTGTGTGTGTTTGTGTGTGTTTTTTATTTTTTTTGTGTGTGTATGTTTTGTTGTGTGTGTGTGTAAGTTTTCGTGTGTGTGTGTGTGTGTGTGTAAGTTTTGTGTGTGTGTGTGTGTGTGTAAGTTTTTGTGTGTGTGTGTGTAATTTTTGTCGTGTGTTTGTAAGTTTTGGTGTGTGTGTGTAAGTTTTAGTGTGTGTAAGTTTTGGCGTGTGTGTGTAAGTTTTCATGTGTGTGTAAGTTTTCGTGTGTGTGTGTGAGTTTTTGTGTGTGTGTAAGTTTTTGTGTGTGTGTAAGTTTTTGTTTGCATGTATGGTGACCGGGGGAGGACCTTTGGGGCCCAGGGAGGGCATTTGGGGATCCGGAGGCCATTGAAGATTGAGTGGTCTTTTGGGAGCCCGGGGGACCTTTCGGGGCGGGGGGAGGGCGGTGGGGGCGGGGTTAGGACGTTTGGGGGGGGGGGGGGCCGTTTGGGACCCGGTTGGGCCTTGGGGTTGCGGGGGGCCCTTGGGGGGCGGGGGGATGGCCTTGGGGGGGCCGGGGGGCCCGTTGGGAGCCTGGGGGACCTTTGGGGACCGAGGGGGGGCCTTTGGAAGCCTGGGGAGGGCCTTTGGGTGGCCCGGGGATGGCCTTGGGGGGTCTGGGTGGGCCTTTGGGGGCTCCGGTGGCCCTTTGAGAGCTTGGGGGGCCTTTGAGGACCGGGGGGCTTCCTACGGGGCACCGGGCGGGCAGTTGAGGGCCGGGGGGACAGTTGGGGACCGGTGTTGGGCCTTTGGGATCCCGTTGGGCCTGTAGGAGCTTGTGGGGTGTTTGGGGGGCCCGAGGTTGATCTTGGGAGGTCTGTGAGGGCCTTTGGGTGCGCCGGTGGGCCCTTGGAGAGCGTTGGGGGCCGTTGAGGATCGGGGGGGCTACCTGCGGGACACAGGGAGGGCAGTTGAGGGCCTGGGGGACATTTGGGGACCGGTGGAGGGCCTTTGGGAGCCCGTTGGTCCTTCGGGCGCTCGTTGGGCCTTTGGGGGACCCGGGGATGGCCTTTGGGGGTCTGGGTGGGCCTTTGGGGGCTCGGGGGGCCCTTTGGGCGCGTGGGGGGCATTGGGGGCCCGGGGGGCGTCCGTGGGGGCACCGGGCGGGCCGTCGCGGGCTTGGGGGACATTTGGGGACCGGTGGAGGACCTTTGGGAGCCCGTTGGGCCTTCGGGAGCTCGATGGGCCTTTGAGGGACCCGGGGATGGCCTTTGGGGGTCTGGGTGGACCTTTGAGGACCGGGGGCTTCCTTGGGGGGGGGGGGGGGGTATGAGACGCCTTTGGGGTTGGGGTAGAGGACCTCACAACACTGTTAAAATACAACTTGTGTATTATAACGACCACACTCAAAACCTCTTCAAAAATCTCTTCAAAAATCACCTTTTAAAATGTCTCTAGCTGTTTCGCCGAAATAGTTCCATAAAACAGCTAAAATGGTTTCGCCAAAATTAACCCTAAACGGAATTTTGGCATGTTCTTTTTGTTTGTAATCTCTGCGCCAATGCATTTCAAATTATTTGGAAACCTTTTCGCGCGCTAAGATCAATACGTCTGCTTGGAAACGATTCTCTTGTTAGCAACAACAAATTAATTTCCCTTTCGTGAATCAATTCTCTATAGAACAACAAATTAATTCCCCTTTTGTGCCAATCAATCAATCATGACATCATGTGTGATCTAACTGTTTCTCGGTGACAATTCTCTTTGGAAATGCAAGGACATTAATTAACTTGACGTCATCTGTCAGACATTAATTAACTGTTTCCGGGAACCTCATAACATATGGCTCGAATAACAATAACAAATACTATTTCCGGATCATAACATCTGCCTCGAACAGGAAGGAAATGTCATTAACTTTGCT
>NW_028300811.1:639943-684398 GCF_049724085.1 Artemia sp. Qi Xiang Cuo
CCCAGTTTAGGTTTTGAAAGGAAAATTTTGCCCCCTCTCCCCTACATTTATTTGAATTGACACCATTGTGTACTATAAACTGATATTAACCTAGAAAGGGTGTCTTTCGTCCTGTATGCCTTAAATTCAAGGCTATATCCAAGGGACGTTACGGTATTTGAAATATTTATCCGACTCGTAAAAACCTAATGAAAGTCCATAATAACATATTTTTGATGTGTTTTTAAAAATTTTTGCACCCCCACCCCCTACCATAAAAACAGATGCTTCCCTATCATTAATAAATTTTGTATAAGAAAGATGTATTTATTTGTATTTGCTATTGTAAACCTCTCTTTAAATACCTTTTATATCCGCTCATGTAAGGGCATGATTAAGTTGTTTATTACAGTCAAGAACATTAGCTCCGAGATATGGTGTTTATTCTATATTAAATTAAAAACAGATTTTTTTTTTACCGAAAGTAAGGAGCAATACTAAAATTTTAAACTAAAAAAAAACATTCCGTAGATGAGGGGGGCTGCCCTGTAAATTTAAAAAAAAATCTTTAAATTTTAATTTCCGTTCGAATGTGCTGGCTGCCAATCTTCTAGGAAATTTGGTTTGATACGATTCCCCTTATATCATATTATACGCTGAATCTGATAGTGTGATTTTAATTAAGATTTATTGGCTTTTAAGAGGCGTTTCCTTCCCTTTTTGGCAAATTTGCCCAGGTTTGTGGTTTTTGATGGGTAATAGTAATCTTGTTGAATTTATATATCACCATAATAATTAAATTCTTTTGATGCATCTTTTGATATCCAATTTAGTTTTTGGTTATTATTAAGCCAAGTCACTCCTTACTTAGGCTACCCCTCGTTACCACGACGTGTTTGAAAGAGTTTCGTGTTGGTATCTTAAAAAAAATGATGTCAGGAATCAGTAAAGCCTGATTGGTTTCCTTAAGTTTGTCTGGCTTGAGATTCGCCAGTTTCCAAACTTTTAATTGACAGATCCACGCAGCTAGAACTTTCAAAGCCAAAAGGTTCTATAAAAAAATAAATTTTTCGGCACTCTGAATCGAATACACCCCATTTTTCTTCCTAAGTTAACTGTTCCCTATTTTACGGAAAAATGTTCATTCTGTGAACTTTGATAATATCAATCATTTCCCTTTAACCTGTTAAAAACTAAGGATAATATTGCAAACTTTGATGTCATGCATTATTAGTTCCTTTAATCAGTATTCGTGTTTTAAGATAAGTTTATTTAACAGAATTATTTCGGTTCCTATTTCCTGGAAAACTCGTCGGTAATTACATGGCTTTTGAAGTTTAAGCAGATATAAGTGAAGTTTCAATTTCTATTTACTCAGTCTGATTCTTGGGTGCTTGTGAAGCGAATATTAAATTAAATAACATTAAATTAAAAACATTTTATTTTAGGGAATTAAAGAACTAAGTTTAAACATAAAACGACAAAACTTATTCATCAAAAGCCTGTCTCATCTATAGGGGCCGGCGTTTATCCCCCCCCCCACCTTGGAAAAAACTCCCCATGGCAAAGAAAGTGTTACAACTGTTAGGAGGTTCGTTGTTTTTTTTGTCGTGGGGGTCGGGATTTGGGTATTTATGTATTATACGTGTCTTACTCAAGCTTACCCTGTGTAGAACTTAAGAACAACTCGGTTTCTTTGTTAGTTTCTTTCGGTGTAGCGCGATATAAGAAAGAATAGATGGGACATATATAATTTGTGCTATATATTTGCACATATGGGGGGGGAGTAAAGTATTTGGACAGTTAAGTCCCGGTATTATTTAAAAACAGTCAGAAATTAAATTTATAAGTTTTTTTCAACTGAAACTAAGGAGTAACATCAAAACTTAAAATGAATACAGTTGCCATGATTTATTTATTGTAATCTAACTGTTTGAAGTTGTGAAGTAGCAAATTTCACAACTATATAAATCTTTGAAAACTAGGAATAATCGGAAATTGAATTTTGATGCAAAATCTATATACAGCTTTATACTTTATTTTATGATATGTTACCATGACAATTCTTTGAAATAGGATTCGCATATTTATTTATATACTAGTACACGTAATACCGATAACAATCAGACCCAAGACACCTAAGGTCACCCCACCTGTACATGCTTTTTCTTCATGACCCCTCATCACGTTCAGACTTTTGTCTTGTCGTTGCTGGGGGGCAATGGCTGAAACTCTATGCCTGTTGGGGTTCGGAACTCTCATATCCTTGGTTACTTTAGAAATTCTAAATAATGTAGTTTGAAACTTGAATTCTATTGGGGTGTTTTTTTATGATTTAGTTTCGGTTCTTTATGTCACTGAAAAAGTGAGATTTGTTTTTGGTGTTAGGTGATGTGGAGATTGGTTGTCTTCGTATGAGCATTCGCGAGAGAAATAATTTTGATACATTTTTGTCTAGGCCTAGTTCAGTAACCTGCAAATATATATGTAGCGTTATTTTTTTTTTCTCAGATAACAGGCCTCTGTGCCATATGGCACTTTTATTTTTTTTTCTCAGATAACAGGCCTCTGGGCCATATGGAGTTTTTTTTTATATTTGTTCAATAAAAACTTTGACATGAGAAATGCAAACATATAAGCTAGTTTTTATTATTATTAGTTTAAAAAAGGCCAATATTCTGGTCGGGGCCTACTTTACTGATAAACATTTAAATATTTTTGCTATTCTCTGGGAAGGTTAATAATCAGATAGTAATGACTTTCGGTTGTTTGTGACTAACGGAAATTAGCATTTTTTCATTGAAACATAAGTTTATGTTGGTTAAATTTAATATTAAGTCCTATTTTGATATGTTCATTATATATGTTTTTTTTAGGTGACGGTGGCTCTCCAAGAAGACGGATTGCTGCAATGGTATCTATACTATAAAGTATGAATATCTATACTTTACTCTTTTATGTTGGTATTTAACTATTTTGCTATGTTTGCACATTAGGGGGTGGGGCGGAGAGTAAAGCATATATAGTGATATAATTGGAGTAAAGCGTAGCAATTATATCCAATTATATGCTATGCTTTACTCTCCGCCCTCCCCCTAATCCCCCCTAATATAGCCCAAATTTGTTTCTAAACTATTATTTTTTCATCCTATTTTATTCTGTTTCATTATTATTATCCAAACTTTGACTTCTTTCGTGTGCAACATATTATGCATTAGTACCCAAAATTGTTTTCAGCTTCACAACTGCTCAATCCCAATTTATAAGGTTTTAAAGATATCCAAATACATTTAATAAATTTTGAAAAAATCAGACATGGCTTAAAATTCTACTCAAATAATAGGAATTACATTTTCAGAACTAAAGCCAGAGAAAAAGAAACTGATTACTGAAAATTAAGGTGAAATGTTGTTTTGTCTAAATTTCAATACCTGTCATGTAGACAAATTTCAGGGCCCTCTAGAGGGAGGAGTGGAGGTAGGTACTTCAAAATACCTTCTGGGGACATGCTTTACCCTATTGATCCATCCCTGGAAGTTTCATTTTCCTAGCCTAATCCCTTTCCAATATATCCAAAAGTATAGCTGAAGTAGAATTTTTCACCTGACCAAAATTCCAACTAAATACTCAAATAAAATTTAGCTACAATTTATTTTCCAATCCAGCCAAAGCAAATAGTCTGGTATAAAGCAGTTGCTTGACCAGTTTCTTGTATCATGCGCGCATCATTCGCGGTTGAAAATCTCAGTTTATTACAGGCTATAACCGATAAGTAGGCCTAACCCTTTTTCTTTATTTAGTAAGTATTGCATTAGAAAAAATGTTAGAGTCAATACTGTAAAATGAGTAAATTACCCGTGATAATGTTTGACTAATATAATGGCTTAGGTTAACGTTTCCCAATAATTGAAGATTTCGTTATTTCGTAACATTGAAGATAATGATGAAACTGGTTTTACCTCTGTAGACCTCTGCAGGCCCAGGCACATCAGGCAGTACTTTAAGCAGTAGACCCGCCTTTCCACAATTGTGAAATATTCGTGGTTTTTACCACGAATCCCTACTTTTCATCAACTTCAACGTTTCAAACAGTTCGTGGTAACGAACTGTAAGTACGGAGCGACCCGGCTCCATTGTAACCGAAATTTCAAAAAACCCATTTTTGATACTAATAGATACATCAAAAGAACAGATTTTAATGCTGATTTAAAATATATAAGTTTCATCAAGTTTTGTTTTACCCATCAAAAGTTACGCTCCTGAAAAAATTTGCCTGATTTTCGAAAAAAGGAGGAAACTGAAAATCACACCATCAGATCCAATGTATCAGACTGTAGAGGTTTCAAGCTCCTATCTGCAAAAATGTGGAATTTTGTATTTTTGCAAGAAGAAAGATCACGGATGCATGTTTATTTGTTTGTTGTTTTTTTCCCCAGGGGTGATCGTATCGACCCAGTGGTCCTAGAATATTGTGGGAGGGCTCATTAGAACGAAAGTTGAAATTTCTAGTGCCCTTTTTATGTGACCATAAAAATTGAGGTTTACTAGGCCCCCTCCCACGCTAAATTTTTTCCCAAAGTGACCCGATCAAAACTTTGAAATAGCCATTTTGTTCAGCATGGTCGAAAAATATGTCTTTTAGGATGACTTAATCCCCAAAAGTCCCCGGGGGGAGGGCTGAAAGTTATGAACCTAACCCAATGTTTACATATAGTAATGGTTATTGGGAAGTATACAGACATTTTCAGAGGGAATTTTTTCTGGTTGAGGGGGGGAGGGGGGGTCGGGGTTTATGCGGGAGGATGTTCCCATGGAGGAAGGGACATCGCTATTAGGGGGGTGCCGGATTTCCCAGCATTATTTAAAAAAACGATCAGGAATTAAATAAAAAAACAAAGTTTTTCAACTGAAAGTAAGGAGCAACATCAAAACTTAAAACGAATAACGCCTCGCTCTTTAAGCTAAAGTTGTTTATTGTTTTAAAAAATAGAGTAGTTGTGAGAAAGAGTAACTTTATCGTAAAGAGCGAGGTGTTGAGGAGGGGACAGCCCCTTTCATATACGGATTAATTTCTATTCGTTTTAAGTTTTGATGTTGCTCCTTACTTTCAGTTGAAAAACTTGTTTTTTATTTAATTATTGAGGAAAAAATTAGAATACAGACACTGATTCAGGTTGGCTGCTTTACAAGTTTCAGCAAATGACTTCTGGTTCTGAAACTAGGATCAACAACAGTACACAATACAGGGGGAGTCTTGAATTTCATCAGTTGATAGGTTAGGATGACATCATCTCTTCTTCTTCTGAAAATAATTGTTGAGATTTTTAATTTAATACGTGCTCTCATTCAATCGCCTGACATTCTGTTCATCAAGGGTTTTATATTAAGTCTCTGTATTAGAACACAACTATACGCTTATAAAGGGGGGTGAATTCCCTCCAAAGAAAGTCCAAAAGAACTCCCTCCTATTATTGAAAACAGTGGTTCAAAAATAGTTTTCTCCTAGCTAGCCCGCTCCCTCCGAGTAATCTGATACCCCAAAGCCTAGGACTCGGTGATTTAAAGATATTTTAATATTGGTTGTTGTGGAATATTGATTAGATTATTTTAATTCTAAGCAGAAGGGGCTTCTGCTTTGACCTTAAAAAAATTATACAAAAGTAAAAAAAAACTAGGAAATAATTTCATTTGTTCCTTATCAGTGTTTTTAACAATGAATTTCTACTAAACATCCAGGGAAGGTAGAAAAATCGAGTTTCAATGGGATTCAAGCTACTGAGGTTGAACCTGATTTTTAAATTATATATTTTATTTCTATTTTAGACTAGTTTTTCTTAGATTTTTGTATTTTGAGTTGAATTTAATTTTTCAGGTATGTGATGAAAACTAGATAGAGATAGTTGACCTCCCTGATTTGCCATGCTTACGAAGTCTTACAAAGCCAATCACTTATCCTCCAAAGTCTTCAGTTTGTCATCACAATTTTGTTAGTAAAATGGTTGTAGACATCAAGCAACCGAGTACTTCAGGGGGGTATAGGAGACTTTCAGACAAGGAAGTAGAAGAAAAATCCTGTGAATCGCGTGGAATAGTGTCTGGACTTTCAATTACCCAAATAAACCTGATGAAACAAATTTAGCTTCAGAGTCTCAGAACGGAACAGTTCGAAACCGATCTATAACTCGTTCGAGGACTCGACAGACTATCAGTTTTGAGTCCAAGGACTCCAAAATCTGTCCGAAGCCGACGCGTATCTTGTAATGATTCAAGCTCGAGAAGACCTCCAGCCAGAATGGTCAGGCCCGAATCAGCTGTGCCAGTAGTAAACATAGACAAGTGAGTAAAGGCTTCATTTTATACCTGCTTTCTTTACTAGTAGGCTTTGGCTGTTAATTCATTACGTGAATATTAAAGATAATGATAGACAAAAGCATTGAAATGCATAGAGAGCATTAATGGCCATCAGGTTAATCTATTAAGAATCAGGTTAATCTCTTAAGAATGATAGTCAAGGCCGTTTCTTGGGGAGGGTTTGGGGTTTTTAATCAATGAAACACGAATTTTTAAACACAAATTTCTAATTTTTTTTTAATCCTAATTAAACATAAACGTAAAAAAGCAGAAGTTAAATAGAAACGAAAAAAAAAACAACAGAAGTTGGTTACTCCATTTCTGTCGGTTACTCCTTTTGCTGTAACATTGAAGATATTTTTAAGAAAGCAGTATTAAAAGCAATTAATATTAAATGTTTTCTCGTTTGTTACAAATCGCGGCTAGTTGTATTCCGTCTTCACTCAAGAAAAAGAATTTTAATGGAACCCTATGAAGTAATATCAAAGAGCAAGGATGAAAGCATACCCTTTCTAGTTATGGTAAAGTGTCAAACGGGAGGAGAAATAGTGACAAAGAAAAAATTGACAAAATTCAAACTTTAGCGTAAAGAGCGAGGTATTGAGGAGGGGACAGCTCCTTTCATATACGGAATAATTTCTGTTCAGTTTAAGTTTTAATGTCGCTCCTTACTTTCAGTTAAAAAAAACCAGTTTCTTATATAATTTCCGAACGTTTTTGAATTATTGCAGCTTTGATTTTGGCTCGTGGTACATGAATAATTAAAGCGAAATTTGCATATTAATTTTACTTTTCTGGCTATTTTTACTTCTTTGAATAGAAATCAGTATGAAAAGACATTTAATTGCGTAAAAAGCCAAAAACTGATAATTGCAAAAATATTTGTTTATATTTTAACAAGGGATTACAAAAATTCAAAAACCTAAAAAAAAAGTTTGAAGCCTAGTCGTACATATCGTTGTTAGAAATTGGAGCAGCTTCAATAATCAAACATATTTGAACAGAATCAGTTTGAAACGACATTAAATTGCGTAAACAGCGAAAAATTGGTAATTGAACAAATATTTGGATATATTATGACAAGGGATTGCAACAATTCAAAAAACTTAAAAAAAAGTTTGAAGCTTAGTAAAAATCGATGTTAGAAATCAGACTTGCTGTAATAATCAAATATCTTTGAATAATCACAAAAAAAATCAAATTGTGTAAAAAGCAAAAAACTGGTAATAACAAACATATTTGTATATATTTTTAACAAGGGATTACAACAATTCAAACAATTTTAAAAATAAAACCAAAAGTTTGAAGCTTAGTAGAAAATATTGTTAGAAATTGGTATGTTGTAATAATAAAACATCTGAATAGACTTTAGTATGAAGAAACATTTAATTCTGTAAAGAGAAAAAAAAAACTGTAATTACAAAATATTTGTATATATTTTAACAAGCAATTACAACAATTCAAAAACCTTGAAAAATAAAACCAAAGTTTGAAGCTTAGTAGAAATCATTGTTAGAAAACAGACATACTTTGATAACCAAATATCCTTGAAAAGACACAGCATTGAAAGACATAAAATTGCGTAAAGAGCAAAACATGGTAATTGCAAAAATATTTGTACATATTTTAACAAAAGATAACAGCAAATAAAAAATATTACAAAAGAAAACCAAAAATTTGATGATTATCAGACAGTTTTTTGTGAGTACAACACTAATATATTATCTTAAAAGCTCAATGGATTTTTCAGAAATGAAAAAAAACATAAAAATTGTTCTAGTTTAGGTCAGTATCGCTGATTATATTGAATCAAAAGAGCTACATATTACTTTACAATTGCGTTAACTGTTTTTTTCATCTAAACAATAATACCTGTGGGAAAATTTTAGAAATAGTTTTATTTTTGTAATTTGCCATCATATCTCTTCGTTATTAAGCTTGTATGTTTCAACGTAGCCAGTTATTTATTGTCAGCAGGAAGGCCCAAAAAACGAAAACGTTCAATTTTCACAAATGATTATTCGCTGTTTGGCAAGGGATTGCAACAATTCAAAAACCTTAAAAAAGAAAACCCAAAGTTTCAAGCTGAGTACATATATATACATAATAATAATAAGTACATAATAATCAAATATCTTTGAACAGGCAGAGTGTGAAAAGACATTATATTGCGTAAGAAACAAAAAACAGGTAATTGCAAAATTTTTGTACACATTTGAAAAAGAGATTACAATAATTCAAAAACCTTCAAATGAAAACCAAGAAACTGAAGCTTGGTAAAAATCGCTGTTAGAAATTGGATTTGCATTAATAATCAAATATCTTTAAAAAGATACCGGATGAAAAGACATTAAATTACGTAAAGACCGAAAAACTTGTAATTTCAAAAATATTTGTATATATTTTAACAAGGGATTAAAACAATTCAAAAACCTTAAAAAAGAAAACAAAAAGTTTGAAGCCTTCTAGATATCGTTACAAATCGGACTTGCTTTAATAATAAAATATTTTTGAAAAGACAGTATGCAGTATGAAATCATTTCATATTGTATGCGGTTAAAACACAAGCGACAGTGAAACTCCATGTTTAGAAGAATGCAGGGTCAAAAGACATTAGATGAAGTAAAAAACTGGAATTGCAAAAATATTTTTATATATTTTAAGAAGGGATTGCAATAGTTCAAAAACCTTAAAAAAGAAAACCAAAGGTTTGAGGCTCAGCAGAAAATCGGTGTTAGAAATCGGTCTTGCTTCAATAATCAAATGTCTTTGATAAGACAATCAGTTAACACCACCCATTACACGCGCGACGCGCGCTGGGCTGAGAATCCGTGAATTCGGGTTTGATCCCTGGTGTGGTCAGTTTCTTAGTTTGGGACGCGGGTCAGTGGTGTGACCCTGTAAGCTTAGCCAGAGTCAACCCAGCTCTAAATGGGTACCTGGAGAAATCTGGGGAAGGTAAACAGGAAGGGTTTGCGAAAGCATAGGTTGGATGGCCCCCAGCCCCTCATTGCACTTCCTGGCTGAAGGGCCACGAAACGGAGATCAGCACCGCCGGTTTGGACCTTAAGGGTCTAGTGCCGCATCCTTTACCTACCTTTACCCATTACACCCCCCGAAACAGAAAACAGGTAATTGCAAATTTAAAATTTTTTTTTTTTTTAAAAAGGGATTACAATAATTCAAAAACCTTCAAAAGAAAACCAGAAACTGAAGCTTGGTAAAAATCGTTGTTAGAAATTGGATTTGCATTAAAAATCAAATATCTTTGAAAAGATACCGTATGAAGACATTAAATTACGTCTAGAGCAAAAAATGGTAATTGCAAAATTATTTGTATAGATTTTAACAAGGGATTAAAACTATTCAAAAACCTTAAATAAGAAAATCAAAAGTTTGAAGCTTTGTAGATATCGTTGGTACAAATCGGACTTGCTTTAATAATGAAATATTTTTGAAAAGACTACAGTATGAAAAGACAGCAAATTATATCAAATTGTATGCGGTTAAAAGACAACTGACAGTTAAAATCCATATGCAGAAGACTGCAGTATGAAAATTCATTAAATTAAGTAAAAAGTAAAAAACTGTAATTGCAAATATATTTATATGGATTTTAACAGTGGAATACAACAGTTCAAAAACTGCAAAAAAGAAATCAAAAGTTTGAAGCTTAGTAGACAATATACAAAAACCATTTCCATTTCATATTCCAAAAACATTACAAAATTTCTTTTGTTTTAAGCACATGGAATAACAAGTTGACAAATTTTTAAATCGCTAGTTATTATTTAAACTGTAAAAATTGTGTGGCCCTGAGAAATAATTTTAATGTTTTAATTAAAACTTACAAATACCTGAAATCTTTTAAATTAGTTTATTTTTTTGATAGATAAATCAACTCGCTACGTGATTAAGCTTGCAGGTTTGAATGTGACCAGTTATAAAATGTCAGTAAGAAGGCCCAAAAAAACAATTTACAATTATTATTGATGATTCTTTGAAACCACCTGAGCTATCGAACGTGATAAGACCAAGAGAACAGCCCGAACAAATTAAATTTACAATTGGTTATAATCAGAAATATGGATCATCAAATGAAACAAGACCGAAGACTCAGCGTCTTAATTGAGACAAATTCTGATTGTCAAAGATTCAACAAGCCAAATTTTAAATTTGACAAAAAACAAAACTTAATGAATAAAAATAACTTATAGGTATATTAATTGATTAATAGAAATTTAGTTGCAGGCTCGTCTTTCAGGTAAAAACAAATTTATGCTGGTCAAAGATTTGACAAATCAGCGCCACATTGACATTTTTCGTACTTTACAGTTATATAAATAGTAGATGGCTATCAGCTTTGCAATACCTGTTGATGACATCTGAAGAATTATCGTATACCTCTTTCCCACCCTGTCTTATTCAAAACAACATGTACCATCGTTTTCCATGCCTCAAGTAAATCCAGTTATTATTCCTATAGACTTGAATTTGTGGCTTACCCCATTTTGATTTTGTAGGGCAGAGTTGGAGGTGTCTTTTTTATTTCAATTTCTATCAAACTTTTTACAACATTATGTTAAGCAAATATGCTGTAGCAAATTTTTATAGATATTAAGTATTTGATCAAATTTTGTAGTCAATAAATATTTAGTTTATTTTATTTAATATTACATCTATTAAATATTAGTAGATTTTTGGCTTCAGTCGCCTGCACAGAGTTTGGCAATCCTGCCCAAAGAATTTGGACGTGACATGTGTTGCAAAGTACCGGGTTTGAACCATTTCAGTGGTTGTTGCCACCGCTCTTACCAAGGTTGCATCGAGATAGTTGATATTTGTTATGAGGCATGAGGCAATGTTGTCTGTTGTATAGACAGACCGTCTATACGGCTAGTAAATATCTAGTTGCCAGAACAAGCAGGTCACCATCAAGTTATGGGCTTCCATTAGTAAAAGATACGGTTGTTAAATTTCTGATTGCAAGATCATGCAGAAAGTTATCAAGTTATTAATGCGCTGGAGCTCCCGCTATTAAAAAAAGAAACTCTTTAATTACTGCCAATATTTTTAAAACTTGAATTTTACCGTGGGCACCTAAACATGAAACTGAATGTTAATGTTAATCGAATTTCTCAGGCCTACGTCTCTGTTGAAAATCTTTGTACTTGGTGAATTTATATCGTATTTATTTAAATTTTTATTTTCTTTGTTTCCATTTCAGATGCCACCAGCCCACCAACTCCATCTGCCCGTAGTCTATTTGTTAGTTATTTTCATGATTTGAGTTATAGAAGACGTCAGTTAAACACAATCACCGGAAATAATAGCATAGACTACTTGGAACTACTAAAATTCACTGGACACGATCACTGGATATAATAGCATAGACTACCTAGAATTACCGAAATTCACTTCAAAATCCTTAAAATTCGCTTCACAAAAACAAGAATCAGCTCCAACTATACTTTTTGTAGACCTCTTTTTAGCAAATATATTGACATATTGGAAAATTGTATGCGTATGAACTTAGGGGCTGTAAAGACAATTAAGAAATTTAAGGATTGTTCAGGCTGACTTTTTGGTCTGAGGCTTTTTTCTAATATTTTTTTTTATCGAAGATTTGTAGACATACCACCTCACTCGATATACTTGTTGATTGCAAGTGTTCAAGCAAAGCGTCTTATTTTGATGATCCTGTTTTAAAAGTCAATAGCCTAAAATGGGCAAAAACTGTTTTTTGTATCAACTTTAAACTTCTATTCCTAATTCCCTGTAGCTAGGGAACCCAAACACAATAGCTAGTTAAAAAAAACATCTGTTCCCCAAATAAAGGCCAAATTTTTCTTCCAAGTGGCTTGGAACAACTTACCTAAGCAAGTTCTTGGACAAAGGGGGTCATAGTGTATGAAAAAATGATTCAGCGACAAGGTTCATACAAAAATCTTAGTTTTGACTTTTTGAACTTGTTATTGAAATTCCTTGTTGCAAAGATTATTTTTAAACTTTGAATGGCTTTATCAATAACTTTATTTTATATTCATGCACCTGTATTTTAACATTTTTATTTAAGGGAAGATTCTTGACCAAAATCAAATACCAACTAAACTAGTAATTATATCCAAAAAAAAAAGAAGATGAATCAAAATTTTGAACTAAATCAAACAATTAAAGTATACCGATATGAAATTTGTCTTATTCCATTCAGCATTCCATATTTTTTGTCTACTACAATATTAAGTCTCTCAACTTGCTGACTCAGAGACGTCAGTTCTTGGAAATATGGAGAGTTAAACGGTATATGGGTAAATACGTATGTTGAAAACACATTTTTACAGTTCGCCTACAAAAATGAGGAGCTATTTTAAGACGCTGGTTCTGTTTTTCCCATTTCACTCACATGAGTTTGTTGCGTCACAGTTCTAGAAAGGGCTAAAACTGACGCTCTTAGCAGCAATAGGTGTTGACTTAAAAAACCTATCCTCCACAAAAACGTATTTGTAAAACGTCACATATGTGTTGGTTTCTGACAGGTAAAAGTACGGATGATCCCCGTTATATTTCTACAGTAAATCGTAGTTTGACGCACTCGGTGGTTTACCACTTAGTAAATCACTGGAACAGGACACTTCGGTTGAGCAAGACAGTTTAACTGTGGTAACTCAAAAGGTGCTATGAAACCCACCTATATAATACACACTCCTTCCCTTTAATGCATACTTTCAACTATAAGATAGAAACTCTACCATTGGAAAGGATATTCAACCTTGTTTATACATGTTGAATTTGCAGGAATCTCAATTTTAATCTTCACCTTTACTAAACTTGGATTTAAGTTCCTCCTCCTAAAATGAATCAGATCCACCGATTGACCATCTCATTCTATCCAATTTGCTTCTCAAACAATTCACAAGTTATTCGACTTTCTAAAACGTGCCTCGCTCTTTACGCTAAAGTTTTTTTATTGTATAAAAAAATAGAGTTGTGAGAAAGTCAAACTTTAGCGTAAAGAGCGAGGCGTTGAGGAGGGGACAGCCCCTTTCATATACGGGATAATTTCTGTTCGTTTTAAGTTTTAACGTCGTTCCTTACTTTCAGTTAAAAAAACTCGTTTTTTTTATTTAATTTTTGAACGTTTTTGAATTAATGAAGGTTTTGATTTTGGCTCACCGTACATGAATAATTAAAACAAAATTTGCATATTATATTTGGTTAAATGGCTTTCTCGAAACTTGTTTAATTTTATTTACGAACGTTTTTATTAGTAATAAATATACGTAACTTAGAATTAACTTACGTAAAGAACTTCTATATTCATAAATTTTTAACACGTATATTAGGGGGTTCTCCCCCTAGTCAATACCCTGCTCTTTAAACTATAGTTCGAATTTTTTTTCCAGTTCTTTAAAAATTACCTCTTAATCACACTCAGTTGATCAGTTGAAAAACTTGTTTTTTTTATTTAATTCCTGATCTTTTTCTTTAATAATGCTGGGAAATCCGGCGCCCCCGTCCTCGCACTGTCCCTTCCCCCATGGCCGCGTCCGTCATGGGCCGATCCGTCCCTATTGCCCCCGACCCTCGCCGTCCCCCCCCTCCCCGTAAAAATCTCCTCTGAAAAAGTCTGTATACTTCACATTAACCAATACTATATGTTAACATTGAGTAAAGTTCATAACTTTCAGCCCTCCCCCTGGGAACTTTGGGGGATCAAGTCATCCTAAAAGACATTTTTATCATATTTTCGACCATGCTGAACAAAATGGCTATCGCAAAATTTTGATCGGGTGACTTTGGGAAAAAAATGATCGTGGGAGGGGGCCTAGTTGCCCTCCATTTTTTTTGGTCACTTAAAAAGGGCACTAGAATTTTTAATTTCCGTTCCAATGAGCCCTCCCAAGATACTCTAGGACCACTGGGTCGATACGATCACCCCTGGGAAAAAAAAACAAACAAAAAAACAAATAAACACGCATCCGTGATCTTTCTTCTGGCAAAAAATGGAAAATGCCACATTTTTGTAGATAGGAGCTTGAAACCTCTACAGTTGGGTTCTCTGATACGCTGAATATGATGGTGTATTTTCATTAAGGTTCTATAACTTTTAGGGGGTCTTTCCCCCTTTTTTCGAAAATCAGCCAAATTTTCTCTGGCACGTAACTTTTGATGGGTAAGATTAAACTTAATGAAACTTATATATTTGAAATCAGAATTAAAATCTGATTCTTTTGATGTATCTATTGGTATCAAAATCCCGTTTTTTAGAGTTTCGGTTACCATTGAGCCGGGTCGCTCCTTACTTACAGTTCGTTACCACGAACTGCTTGATAATGAACTAGCGTTTTCAATTTTCCGTAAACCGACTAATAAAAACCATTACTTGTCTTTCACATCAAATCATCCGATCCAGGTAAAAAGGGGTGTGGTTATTTCTTTAGTTGATAGGGTATTAAAATTAGCATCACCAGAATACATAAGCAATGAACTAATTTTTATTAAGGATATTTTAGTAGGTAATGGCTCTCTGGAAAATATGATTTCTCAAATAATTGAAAAAAGGAAAAAAAAGTTGACAGAACCAAAAATATTAGAAGAAGATGGGTCAAATCAAGAAACAAATTACATAACTTTGCCTTTTATCCGAATATTATCACAAAAATTAAGAAGAGAATGAAAAAAAACATAATATAAATACAGCATTTAAATCAGGACAAAATATAAGCTCGTTGTTAAATAAAGGGAAAGACAAGGTACCGAGAAATCTGCAAAAGGGAGTATACAAAATTCCATGCTCTTGTGGTAAATTTTATGTGGGAAGAACATAACAGATTTTAGAAAATAGGCTACAGCAACACAAGAATGCAAAAGATTGCGCTCTAAAACAAGACAAAACACCAGAAACGTTTGAGTCAGCTGTTGCAGAACAGCTTTATAATTTTCCTCATCACAGTATTTTATTTGATCAAACAAAAATAGTAGATACGTCTGTAGGACTTTTACAAAGCTTCAGGGAAATTATAGAAATAAAAAAGATAATATATGGGGGTAATAGTATCAATGGAGATGAAGGGGTTTAATTAAAAAGCAGGTAAAATTTTCAACCAGTGATATTTTTGATAATAGTTCGGATACGAATGATGACCTTGCGGACAAAGTTCAGACTGGGTTAAATGCTGGGAGGGGTAAACGAACTGCAGCTAAGCTTGCAAGCAAACGAATCTGTTCAATTTATAATTCAAACATTGGGTGATGAACCTGTGAGATCTATTTAGGGGTTATGGACCGGGGGTTAGCTGACCTTTTTTGCTTTAGTTTAAGTATAAATATATTTTCATTTTTTGATATATTTCCATTTATATTCTGTGAGAAGGCGTGTTCCAATCAATATAAACATTCGATTTTGTTTATACGCCAGTGAATGGAATTTTTGATTTAATATGTGAGTTTTCTTTCCCCATTTAATTATATTTTTTATTTTTTTTGTTTAGTATGTTTTTTATGTTGATCTAAGAATTTTTTTTTTTTTTTTTTTTTCGCTGAGAAAGGCTCCCGGATGTGGGGTAAAATATTCGGAGTACTTTTGTTTAATTAAGTGTTTTGTATTCACTGCTTTATAGAAATTAAAACCCTTTTTTCTTGTTTAATTTCATTTAATTAACCTAATTATCAAACTTTGTTAAAAGCCCACAGAATTTATTTTAAATAAGATATTGGATTCTTATTTGGAGATGATTTGGATTCGGACTAAGTTGAACTGCAAGCTTATTTTTGGTTTATTTTATTTTGTAAATTTTTTTATATTGTTACATATTTTGTTATATTTGTTATGTTATCTAAGTTAAACTACGAGTGAAATTTGTATAGTCCTATTTGTCAAAATTTTGTTAAAAATCGGAGGACAGGTCTTATTCTCACATTATAATACATCTACTAAATCAAAGATTTAACAGTTTGCGAGGTTAGGACACCTCCACCACATATCCCAAGCTCAAATACCTAAAGGTGTCGTTGGAAGAAGAATTGACATCTCTTTCCAAAAGGACCACTTCCCAAGCGCTGGCTGGAAAACTTTTCAACAGTCCCCTTCCACGAGCTACTTAGGACAGTGAAAAGCAGGGGACATACCGAAAATACCATCATGATGATATCCGAGGAGAGGCACCTGGCCGGATATGAGTTAAGAGCAAAGCCTTCCATCAGTTGCACATCACAGTTGCGCATGATTCTCCTCCTCCTCTTCTACTACTGAAGATCCATACTCCCTTGCAAGAATACTTAGATATCAATAAAAATAAGATGTAAGTCCCAGAATAAAATACCAAAATTTCCTTCCGTCTTATTTCCCGATTTTATTTTCCTTTATTTTATTTCCTTTATTTCCCCGTTATTTTCCAAATGACTGATAAATAGGTAGTATCAATACCTTGCATTTTCTAAAGTTGCACCCGGTATAGTTCCTATTACCCCAAAACCAACTACAACAGCCAATCCCTCTGGAAAAAAGAAAGGAATTAAAAAATATATAGTATAGGAAATATTTCTAACATTTTCCATGTAATTAACCGATTTTTGTAACTTTTTGATTGGCCAAGACCTGTTCTTTTGAAAAATGAAACCGATAAATGCAAGGAAAAAAAGAAGCAAGGAAAGAAAAGAAGAAGCAAAAAAAAAAGAAGAAGAAAAAAGAAAGAAGCAAGGAAAAAAACAATGAAGAAACAAATATAGAAAGGAATTTAGTATATGCAAAAAATATTTATAATACTTTCACGAGATCATCCTAATTTGGAGCTTTTGATTGGTTAGGAGCTGCATTTCAAACAGTTCGTGGTAACGAACTATAAGTAAGGAGCGACCCGGATCAATAGTGACCAAACTCTAAAAAACGGAATTTAGATACCAAAAGATACATCAAAAGAATGAGATTTTTACGCAGATCACGTTTAGTCCTAACCATCAAAGGTTACAGGCCTGATAAAATTTTCCTGATTTTCAAAAAAGGGAAAACACCCCCTAAAAGTCATAGGACCTTAATGAGAATCACACCATCAGATTCAGCGTATCAGAGAACCCTACTGTAGAGGTTTCAAGCTTCTATATGCAAAAATGTGGAATTTGGTATTTTTTCCCAGAAGAAAGATCATGGATGTGTATTTATTTGTTTGTTTATTTGTTTTTTTGTTTTTTTTCCTAGGGGTGATAGTATCGACCCAGTGGTCCTAGGATATTGCGGGAGGGCTCATTCAAACGGAAATTAAAAGTTCTAGTGCCCTTTTTAAGTGAACCAAAAAATGAAAGCCAATTAGGTCCCCTCCCACGCTTTTTTTCCCAAAGTCACCCGCTCAAAATTTTGAAATATCCATTTTGTTCAGCATGGTCGAAAAAATATAATAGGTATGTCTTTGAGGATGACTGAATCCTGCACAGTCCGAGGGGTAAGGGCTGCAAGTTATGAGCTTGCCCAGTGTTTGCATATAGTATTGGTTATTGGGAAGTATTCAGGCGTTTTCAGGGAGGATTTTTTCTGGTATTGTTGGGGGGGGGGGCGGGGGTTACGGGGGAGGTCTTTCCTTGGAGGAATTTTTCATGGGAGAAGGGAAATTGCTATGAAGGGGGCGCCAGAGTTCCCAGCATTATTTAAAAAAACGATAAGAAATTAAATAAAAAAAACAAACAAGTTTTTCAACTGAAAGTAAGGAGCAACATTAAAAATTTAAACGAACAGAAATTATTATGTATATTATTGGGTTCGCCCCCAAGTCAATACCTCGCTCTTTACGCTTAAGTTTTTTAATACTTTCATAAGAGCTGTTTATTCCAATTAACGGCCTTTGTGATTAAGGGGTAATTTTAAAGAATTGGAACAAAATTCGAACTTTAGCGTAAAGACCGAGGTATTGACTAGGCGGCGAACCCCCTAATATACGTATTAAAAAATATCTTTTAAAATTATCCATCGTTCTAGTCAAATTGTAAATAAAATGATCTGGGATCTGGAAAAAATGTGCAAATATCATGAAGAATCAGATGCTCTTTTGGCTAAAATAATTGTAAATTGTTCTAAGGATGTTGATCAAATTGATATTCATCTATTTTACCTTGAAATTGTTCATAGTTTAAAAGTCGGGGCTAATAAAGCATCTACGACTGATTTTTTCCGTCGTGGATCTCGTGTTTTAGGCTGGAACCTTAACCCGATTTTAAAGCAAAGCCAAAAGAATGCATCTCAAGCTTGTTACCTTTGCAATTGCGCGGGAAAACCGCGATCTGGACCATTTTATGATGGTACGAAAATAACTACACGCGTTTTTCGGGCTGAGTTGCGTTTGCATAATGAAATTATAAAAGATGAAATTGGTTAAAGGATTACTAGTGTTAAGAATGAGCTTTGGAGTTTGATTAATTCTAGACGTCGTAATAATAATTGTTCACCAGATTCTAATAGTTCTCTGAAACTAGATGATTGGATAACTCATTATAATCATGTTTTTTCATCCGGTGATGCGGCAGTTGAATCACGGCTTGACCCTTTATTTTCAGAAGAAATTTCAAAGCCCCGCCCAAATAGTAAAATATTTGTTTCTGTTGAAGATGTAACGGTAGCAATTAAAGCTCTAAAAAGTACGCATTCTTTTGATCATGATGGTATACATTCAAACCATATAAAAAGGGTATCTTCCAAAGCAATCCTTCTCCTTGCTACTCTTTTTACTACTATTCTTTCTTCTGGAGTTCTTCCAACTAGCTTTTCTCGTGCTACCACTTCACCCCTTTCAGAAAAAGAGGGAATACGAATCGATGTTCTGATTACAGGCCAATTACTGTTTCGTGCCAGGTTAGCCAAGTTTTTGAGTTAGTTTTATTAAAGTATTTGAAGTCTTGTAACCAAGGCCTGATTCAAATTGGGTTCCGTAAGGGTCTAAGCATGGATGTTGCTCATACCCTCCTTTCAAGAATAATATCCTTTTGTAAGCAATGGGATAGAGTTTATACACTTGCGTTAGATTTTGCAGCGGCGTATGATTCAATTATCCATTCTTGTGCTATGACTGCGCTTCTGAAGAATAATGTCCCACTACCAGTAGTTTTGGTTTTAAAAAAGTGGTATGGCTCCTCTCGTATTTGTATTAAGTGGAAGAATCAGTTTAGTGATTATAATGTTAAGTTATGTAGGGGGCTGAGGCGAGGAAGCATTATTTCTCCTTCGATTTTCAATATTACTGTTTCGGGGCTATTTGATCAAATTCAGTTGACTTTTATTTATGGTAAAGGTTATGTTCTGTCGTGGATTGCTTACGCAGATGATTAACTCTTTTTGAGTCGATCACTTCAGTCACTTCAACAAAATGTAGATTTTTTAGCAAAGGCTTTTAGTGAGCATGGACTTCGTTTTCGCCCTGAAGTGTCAATTTTTAGTTCCTTGGTCCTAAGGCTAATGACCTCGTTAATTCAGAAATTTCTGTTCGTACTTACGATAGTATTTTGAAACCTTCGGAATATTTTTTATACCTTGGTGTGCCTTATGGACCAACTTTAGCTCTATGCCGTGCTTCTATTTCTAAAGCAGTTAAAAGTAGAATAGCGTCTAGTTTCGGGGCAGTAATTTGTCTTCGCGATCTTCTTTCTCGGAAATCACTGGCTCGGGTATACAATACTGTCGCTTTGCCTCAGCTTTTAGTTTTTTCATCGCTTCTCCCGGTTTTTAGAATTAGTAATATTGCGCATGTAAAAACCACATTTTTTAATTTTGCTAAGTTTCTTTGCCGCTTTTCAAAATCTAAATCAAATACTTTTTTAATGAAAACATATGAAATAAAAAACCCTGTTGATGTTTTGGAGAATTAAATAAAAAAACAAGTTTTTTAAACTGAAAGTAAGGAGCGACATTAAAACTTAAAACGAACAGAAATTATTCCGTATATAAAAGGGGCTGTCCCCCCCTCAACGCCTTGCTCTTTACGCTAAAGTTTTTTATTGTTTTAAAAAATAAAGTTGTGAGACAGAGTCAAACTTTAGCGTAAAGAGCAAGGCGTTGAGGAGGGGACAGCCCCTTTCACATACGGAATAATTTCTGTTCGTTTTAAGTTTTAATGTCGCTCCTTACTTTCAGTTTAAAAAACTTGTTTTTTTTATTTAATTTCTGTTCGTTTTTTAGTTAATGCAGCTTTTATTTTGGTTCACCGTTATTGAATAAGTAAACAAAATTTTGTTCCAATTCTTTAAAAATGACCCCTTAGTCACAAAGGCCGTTAATTAGAATAAATAGCTCTTATGAAAGTACTAAAAAATCTTTGGCTTAAAGAGCGAGGCATTGACTAGAAGGTGAACCCAATCATATAGCTAATATTTTTTTGTTCATTTTAGGCTTTGATGTTGCTTCTTACTTTCAGTTGAAAAACTTGTTTTTTTATATTTAATTTCTGATTTTTTTGAGAAATAATGATGGGAAATCCGGCGCCCCCTTCATAGCAATGTCCCTTCCCCCATCAAAACTTCCTTCATGAAAAGATCCTCCCATATAACCCCCGACCCAACCCCGCCCCCCACTACCAGAAAAAATTCCCCCTGAAAACGTCTGTATACTTCCCAATAACCAATACTATATGTTAACGTTGGGTAAAGTTCATAACTTTCAGCCCTCCCCCTGGGGGCTTCGAGGGATTAAGTCATCCTAAAACACATAGCTATGATAATTTCAACCATGCTGAACAAAATGGCTATCTCAAAACTTTGATCGGGTGACTGGGAAAAAAATGAGCGTGAGAGGGGGCCTAGTTGCCTTCCATTTTTTGGTCACTTAAAAAGGGCACTAGAACTTTTGATTTCTGTTCCAATGAGCCCTCCCATGATAATCTAGGACCATTGGGTCGATACGATCACCCCTGGGAAAAAGAAAAAAAAACAAAAAAAAAAAAAATAAATAAATAAACACGCATCCGTGGTCTTTCTTCTGGCAAAAAATGGAAAATTCCACATTTTTGTAGATAGGAGCTAGAAACATCTACAGTATGGTTCTCTAATACGCTGAATATGATGGTGTGATTTTCATTAAGGTTGTATAACTTTTAGGAGGTCTTTCACCCTTTTTTCGAAAATCAGACAAACTTTCTCAGGCGCGTAACTTTTGATGGGTAAGACTAAACTTGATGAAACTTATATATTTAAAATAAGAATTAAAATTTGATTCTTTTGATGTATCTATTGGTATCAAAATTCCGTTTTTTAGAGTTTTGGTTACCATTGAGCCGGGTCACTCCTTACCACGTTACCACGTTACCACGTTACCACGTTACCACGAACTGTTTGAAAAGCAAAAGAAGTTTTTTTCCCAAATTACCTGTTTTTTCTCATAATTTATATAAAGCTACCTACGAAGCTTAATTGATTTTTTTTTTATTAATTAGTGAATGAAGTGTTAATTTGTGAAGTCTTAATTTTAAGTGTTAATTTATTATTTATTGAACGAAGTGTTAATTTGTGTGGTAAGTTTGATTGAAGGCCTTTGCGTACTTGTTGTTATATAGTTTAAAAGAATTTTATGGCCTGTTGATTAACGGTTATTTATTTATTTTTTTTATTATTTTTACTCTTCATATTCGGAGGAAATTAAAAGTTTGAATTGAATTGAATATGAATATAGAAGTTCGTTACGTAAGTTAATTTGATAATTATGTATATTTATTATTAATAAAAACGGTCGTAAATAAATTTAAACAACTT
Organism: Artemia sp. Qi Xiang Cuo; assembly: GCF_049724085.1. Lineage (NCBI taxonomy): Eukaryota > Metazoa > Arthropoda > Branchiopoda > Anostraca > Artemiidae > Artemia > Artemia sp. Qi Xiang Cuo. The sequence goes on from NW_028300811.1 coordinate 661,994, forward strand.
TCGAGAAAGCCATTTAACCAAAAAAATAAAATTAATGTGCAAACTTCGTTTTAGTTGTTCATGCATAGTGATCTAAAATCAAAACTTGCATTAATTCGAAGACGTTCAGAAATTAAATAAAAAAAACAAGTTTTCTAGTGAAAGTAGGGAGCAACATTTAAGCTTAAAACGAGCCGATAATATTCCGTATATGAAAGGGGCTATCCCCTCTTCAATGCCTCGCTCTTTATGCTAAAGTTTGATTCTTTCTCACAACTCTATTTTTCAAAACAATAAAAACTTTAGCGTAAAGAGTGAGGCTTTGAGGAGGTGACAGCTCCTTTCATATACAGAATAATTTCTGTCCGTATAAAAGTTTTAATGTCGCTCCCTACTTTCAGTTAAAAAAAATTTTCTTTTATTTAATAGGAAAAAAAGACGAAAGAATTGAAGAAACAATAAGTAGAAACTACAAAAAAAAAAAGCAATTTAGTATGTATACCAGTGTAGAAAATATTTCTACACTGTATACCAGTGTAACAAAAAGATGAAGAAACAAAAAAAAACTTTATACTGGCAGAGAAAATATTTCTAATATTTTTATATTTTTTTGTCCATTTTTGGAGCTTGTTGACTAATTAGGAGCTGCTCTTATGGAAAACTAAATCGAAGAAGATGAAGTAACAGCATACAAATACAAAAAAAACTAAACAGAAATGAATTTAATACATTTAATAGTGTACATAATATTTTACACCATTTTCGAACTAATTATTAGATTTCAAAACTGACAATTTAGCCAGCGAAAGATTGTATGGTAAAAAAAATGGGGGTCACGACGAGAAGCGTAAAAATCTCATATTGATTATTATGAAATTTTTTTTATATACTGTACACCAAATACTGTAACAATAAGTAGAAACGACAAAAAAAAGGAATTTATTATGTATACCGGTGGAGAAAATATTTCTAATATTTTTCCTATTTTTTGTCTATTTTTGGAGCTTGCTGACTAATTAGGAGCTGCTCTTATGGAAATCTAAATCGAGGAAGACGAAGTAACAGCAAAAAATACAAAAAAAACAAAACAGAAATGAATTTAATACATTTAATAGTATACATAATATTTTACACCATTTTCGAACTAATTATTAGATTTCAAAACTGACAATTTAGCCAGCGAAAGATTGTCTGGCAAAAAAATGGGGGTCACGACGAGAAGCGTAAAAATCTCATATTGATTATTATGAAATTTTTTTTATATACTGTACACCAAATACTGTAACAATAAGTAGAAACGACAAAAAAAAAGGAATTTAGTATGTATACCAGTGTAGAAAATATTTCTAATATTTTTCCTATTTTTTGTCTATTTTTGGAGCTTGCTGACTAATTAGGAGCTGCTCTTATGGAAATCTAAATCGAGGAAGACGAAGTAACAGCAAAAAATACAAAAAAAACAAAACAGAAATGAATTTAATACATTTAATAGTATACATAATATTTGACACCATTTTCGAACTAATTATTAGATTTCAAAACTGACAATTTAGCCAGCGAAAGATTGTCCGGTAAAAAAAATGGGGGTCACGACGAGAAGCGTAAAAATCTCATATTGATTATTATTAAATTTTTTTTATATACTGTACACCAAATACTGTAACAATAAGTAGAAACGACAAAAAAAAAGGAATTTAGTATGTATACCAGTGTAGAAAATATTTCTAATATTTTTCATATGTTTTTGTCCATTTTTGGAGCTTGTTGCCTAATTAGGAGCTGCTCTTATGGAAAACTAAATCGAAGAAGATGAAGTAACAGCATACAAATACAAAAAAAACAAAACAGAAATGAATTTAATACATTTAATAGTATACATAATATTTGACACCATTTTCGAACTAATTATTAGATTTCAAAACTGACAATTTAGCCAGCGAAAGATTGTCCGGCAAAAAAAAATGGGGGTCACGACGAGAAGCGTAAAAATCTCATATTGATTATTATGAAATTTTTTTTATATACTGTACACCAAATACTGTAACAATAAGTAGAAACGACAAAAAAAAGGAATTTAGTATGTATACCAGTGTAGAAAATATTTCTAATATTTTTCATATGTTTTTGTCCATTTTTGGAGCTTGTTGACTAATTAGGAGCTGCTCTTATGGAAAACTAAATCGAAGAAGATGAAGTAACACCATACAAATAAAAAAAAAAAAAAAAACAGAAATGAATTTAATACATTTAATAGTATACATAATATTTTACACCATTTTCGAACTAATTATTAGATTTCAAAACTGACAATTTAGCCAGCGAAAGATTGTCTGGTAAAAAAAAATGGGGGTCACGACGAGAAGCGTAAAAATCTCATATTGATTATTATGAAATTTTTTTTATATACTGTACACCAAATACTGTAACAATAAGTAGAAACGACAAAGAAAAAAAAGGAATTTATTATGTATACCGGTGGAGAAAATATTTCTAATATTTTTCATATTTTTTTGTCCATTTTTGGAGCTTGTTGACTAATTAGGAGCTGCTCTTATGGAAAACTAAATCGAAGAAGATGAAGAGTGGCGCGCCACACTAAGTGAACCTAGATAAACCCAACTTTTTGGATATCTCTCTCACTATGATTCTGTTTGTGTGTCGTGTCAAATTTTGACTGCACGATTTCGGAAAAAGAGGCGTGAGAGGCGGCGTAGTTACCATCCAATCTTTTTAACATCAAAACTTAAACGGTCAGAAATAGAGGCTGTTTCCAAAGATTTAGCTAAAAAACCAGTCTGGTTGAAAACGTGGAGTTTTCGTACTGCTCACTTTTTTGCAATGTGTAGGAACCGGTGAGAATTTTTTCATAATTTCTTGAATTAAATTTCTACATCGTGTAGCTAAGTGAAAATTGTTTGTGATAAAGAGAAAAAAAAGTTACTTACTTGCGATTTTTTCACAATTTCTTCAATGAAGTATCTATAATGTATATCCAAGAGGGGAAATCAAAAAAAAAGAGTTTGTTACTTGCCTTAAGATGTATTCATAATTCCTTTAATGAAATTTACGTATTGTGTATCCAAGATTTGACTTAAAAAAAGAAATTGTTACTTACTTAGAATTTCTTCATAATTTCTTGAATTAAATTTCTACGTCGTATGACTAAGACGTGAAAATAATTTAGAATTTGTTATTTTCTTAGAATTTTGTCATAATTTCTTGAACGAAATGTCTTTTCGTTTATCCAGCAGGTGAATTCAAGAAAGAATTTGCTACTTATTTACAATTTTTTCATAATTTCCTTTATTAAATTTCTGTATTGTGTATCCAAGAGGTGACTTCAAGAAAGAATTTTTTACTTACTTAGAACTTTTTCATAGTATCTTAAATGAAGTTTATTATTTCTTTATCAAAGAGTTGACTTCAGTAAATAGTTTGTTACTTGCTTAAAATTTTTACATATATTCTTAAATGAAATTTCCGAATTTTGTATCCAAGAGTTGACTTCAAGAAATAAACTGTTACTTACTGAGAATTTTTTCATAATTTCTTGAATCAAATTTCTACATCGTGTATCTAAGTCATGAAATTCTTGAATGAAATTTCCATATTGTGTATCCAAGAGTTAACTTCAAGAAAGAAATTGTTACTTACTGAGAATTTTCTCATAATTTCTTGAATTAAATTTCTACATCGTGTAGCTAAGTGAAAATTGTTTGTGATAAAGAGAAAAAAAAGTTACTTACTTGCGATTTTTTCATAATTTCTTGAATGAAGTATCTGTACTGTATATCCAAGAGATGAAATCAAAAAAGAGTTTGTTACTTACTTACAAATATTTTCATAATTTCTTGAATGAAATTTCCGTATTGTGTATCCAAGAGTTGACTCAAGAAAGAAATTTTTACTTACTGAAAATTTCTTCATAATTTCTTGAATTAAATTTCTAAATCGTATAGCTAAGGCGTGAAAACAGTTAAGAGTTTGTATCCAAGAAGTTACTTCAAGAAAGAATTTTTTGCTTACTTACTTAAAACTTTTTCATAGTTTCTTAAATGAAGTTTCTGCATTGTGTATCCAAGAGGTGACTTCAGGAAAGTGTTTGTTACTTACTTACAATAGAACTATTCAAAATAATAAAGACGGGTTAAGATTAAAGATATTTATTGCTTAAACGTATTGACACACAACCCAAAGAGAAGCACCAAGCCCAAAGAAACACACACATCCCAAAGAGACACAAACAGCCCAAAGAGACAAACACAGAGCAAAAAGACTCTACTTACTTACAATTTTTTCATAATTTCTTTTATGAAATTTCTGTATTGTGTATCCAAGAGGTGACTTCAAGAAAGAATTTGTTACTTACTTACTTACAATTTTTTTATAGTTTCTTAAATGAAGTTTCTGCATTGTGCATCTAAGAGGTGACTTCAGGAAAGAGGTTGTTACTTGCCTACAATAGAACTATTCTAAAGAATAAAGACGGGTTAAGGTTAAAGTTATTTATTGCTTAAACGTATAGACACACAACCCAAAGAGACACACACAGCAAAAATACATAAAAACGGAAAAAATATAAACACACGGCCTAAAGATTCCATTACAGGAACCACGGACAAACAACGAAAGCAGAGACACACAAACAGACAAAAGAACACACTAGAAGTCCCAATAAGAAACACAGATAAAAGGTTAATTCGTAACTCAAAGAGAACAAAAACCCCCAAGAGACACAAACAGATCAAAAAGAATCACACAGACCAAAGAGACACACAGCCCAAAGAGAAAAACACAGACCTAAAAGACTCAAACAGCCCAAAGAGACAAATACAGACCAAAAAGACTCAGACATCCCAAAAAAGCTCAAAGAAACACTCATGGCTCCTAAGAGACACAAACAGCCGAAAGAAACACTCAAATAGCAAAGTTACTTAAAAATAACAAAGATAAAAAAATAGAAGAAATAAAACGAACAACACCCTATAGACACACACTGTCTTAACAGACCAAACCCGACCGAAGAGACACACAAAGCTAAAACAAACGCCTACAGAAAAAAAAGATACAGACAACAAAAAGATAAACACATAGCCCAAAGAGACACACATAACTCATAAGAGACACAAACAGTCAAAAGAAACAAACCCAGACCAAAATGACTCAAACAGCCCAAAGAGACACACATAGCCCAAAGAAACACAAACAGCCCAAAGAGACACAAACACCCCAAAGAGACAAACACAGCCCAAAAAAGACTCAAACAGCCCAAATTGACACAAATAGATCAAAAAGACTCAAAGAGTCCAACGAGACACACATCCCAAAGAGACGCAAAGCCCAAAGAAACACACACAGCCCAAAGAGACAAACACAGACCAAAAAGACTCTAACAGCCCAAAGAGACACACAAACAGACCAAAAATACTCAAACAGCCCAATTAGACACGAACCGACTAAAGAGGTACAAACAGCTAAATGAGAATTAGCCAGCCCAAAGAGAAACGCAAACCACAGGGACCCAAAACAGCCCTAAGAGAAACGAACAGTCCAAAGAGACGCATAAAGCCTACCAGGACACAGGACTCCCAAAAAGACACACAGACCCACGAGACAAACACAGCCTCAGGAGAAACAAACATCACAAAGAGACACCCACAGCCCAAAGAGACACATACAGTTAAAAGAGACGTACACGGCCAAAAGAGACTCTCACAACAAAAATAGAGACCAAAAGCCAAAAACAGCACAAACAACCAAAAAAGGCATATACAGACCAGAAAGATTAAAATTGCCGAAATAGACACAAAGAACAAAGAGACACACACAGCACAAAGATACACAAACCGGCTAAATAGAAAGACAAACAGTTCTAATATACACGAAACGCGAAAAGATACACACGCATACAGCCAAAAGAGACAAAAAACACCCATGCAAACACAGACATAACAAAAAGATTCAAACATCCCAAAGAAACACACATAGCACAAAGAGAGCCACATGGACAATAAGAGACACAAACAGCCAAAAGAAACACACACAGACCAAAATGACGCAAACATCCCAAGAGACACATACAGCTCAAAGAGATGCACGAGGCCCAAAGAGACTAACACATTCAACAGAGACACACAAAGCCCAAAACGACACAAAAAGCCAAAAAGCCCAAAACGACACAAACAGCCAAAAGAGGCACACACAGACCATAAAGATTCAAACTGCCCAAAGAGACACACAGCCTACAGAGACACACACAGTCCAAAGAGATACACACAGGCTAAAGAGACATACACACAGTCCGAATAGACACAAACCGCCAAACGACACACACACCCCCAGACAGCAGAGACAAAAAACGCCCTTACAGCCGCAGACCTACCGAGAAGTTTAAAAACCTCAAATTAAACACTCATTGCAAGAAGAGTCACTCTAGGCTTCACAGAGACCCCCACACACCCAAGAACAACCCCCAGACCAAAATGGCACCAAACTTAACCGCGACACCTGCCGATAAAAGCGGTGCCTACGCACATCAGAGACGCTTACATACAACAGAGACGCCACCAGTCCAACAAGACACAAAAAAGCCCCAAATAACCCCCACTGACAAACAAGAGTCCAATAGCTATCAGAGATCCAACACCTCAAGAGACACACACCGCCAAAAGAGACACAACGCAGCATAAAGACACATACACAGCCCGAAGAGACAAACAAAGCTAAAATATACCCACAAATAGCAAAAAGACACAAACACCCCCAAACAGAAACAAAGAGACCAAAAGATTCAAACGCCTCAAAGAGACACACAAAGCCCAAATGACGCACACGACCCCTCAGAGACAAAAACAGCCAAAAGAAACACACACAGACCAAAATGACTCAAACATCCCAAGAGACACAAACAGCCAAAAGAGACACACACGGCCCGAACAGACACAGGCCCAAAGAGAAAAACACAGCCCAAAAAACACTCAAACAATACAAAGAGACACAAACAGATCAAAAATACTCAAACAGTCCAAAGAGACACAGAGCCCAAAGATACGCAAACAGCCCAAAGACAAATACACACACCAAATAGACACAAACAGCCCAAAGAGACAAACACAGACCAAAAAGACTCAAACAGCCCAAAGAGACACACAAACAGACCAAAAAGACTCAAACAGCTCAAAGAGACACACAGCCCAAAGAGACACACAGCCCAAAGAGACACACACATCCTCAAGAGACACAAACAGCTCAAAGAGACACAGACATGCCCCTCATGCAAACAATACTGAGTGTAGTCTACTATTCCTTAATTAGCAGCATCGTACATTTTGTTTAAATACTTATTTTTTCATTTTCCAGATTCAAGATTTTTATTTAACACAAATGAATAGACATGATGAAGTATTTAAAACGAGCAATCATAGAGCTATGATCGCAATGAATGGTACTTGCTATACCTCCAACATTGACTCCTCCTCCCCCTCTCCTAGCCTCCCCTGCCCCGCCGAAATGGGGGAACGAAGGGAACGGTAGATCCTATTTTAAATTGACAATACTTTTCGAACGTTACTTGTATATTATACAGACCACATCGGAGAGGTAAAGCTAGGTCAAGTAACAAATTACCTTAGTTAACAACCCCTTCTGGGTTACCTTAACTGTTTATCAGTTTAATTCTTTTTTTCTCAACTTTCATACAATCCAATTACTAACTAGAATCAGTCACACTCCTATTATTCAAAACATTAATTAATATCTTTCATTGTCTACATAAATTAAGTTATAGACAATACTGGTTTAGAAAAACTGGAATAAAATAATTGATTATATTGGCAGCTAAACATGACGCGCCGGTCATGTATACCGTGAATTAGAAATCCGGTAAATTGTGTCAGAAAAAACTTGAACCAAACCAGATTATACCCGCCTAACCAGATTGTACCTACCAAACTCCGACTGACCTCAAAAAAATGAGTGTCACATTAGAAAACCCGTTTGGTAGGGCAAGTACCGTTCGTAGTAATAGGTGACTGACCCTGGCAAGCCAATGTACCGGTTAAACTACACTGTATATTCATGTAGGCGTGAATGTAGGATTGAATGTAGGACCGGGATTCCCTATGGCCTTATAGCCGACAACTCTCTCTAACCGACTGACCACAAAAAAATGTGTGTCACATTAGAAAACCCGTCTGGTAAGACAAGTACCGTTCGTAGTAATAGGTGACTGACCCTGGTAAGCCAATGTACCGGTTAAACTGCACACATATCCATGTGTAATTCAATGTAGATCCAGCGCTAATTGATGCCTTACTACTCCAGCTGTGAAGAAATTATGGTAGAATGCCAGTGGCGTAATTTTATCAAAATCTATTGGGGGGGGGAGGCAAAGCTGAAGCCAATTTTTCCAAATCATGTGAAAATGACAGTAAACACTAAAAAATAAGCTATTTGGTACCATAAAGGTAGTATTTAGTACTCAGGCACGTACGCAGGAATTTGTTTCGGGGGGCCCAATTTGTTTCGGGGGGGAAATCCTTCAAACCCATTATTCTGTGAGAAAAATCAGAAAATTATGGAAAAATGAAAAAAATCGTGAGATTTTAGGGGAGGAGGGTGGGCCCGTAGCCCCCCCCCCCCTGCGTACGTCCCTGTTATTACTATAAAGGTACTTTGTAGTACAGTAAAGTTAAATATAAATTTAAAAATCTGATCCGCTTTTGTTGTGGATCGAATTATGCAGATTCATTTTGGTTTTGAAAATATTTTGAAACAAACTAAATTTTAGCTTTGTGGACAAAGTGGGGTCTAGGGAGGTGACAAACTAAGGTCTGAGAGGGGCTGTTACCCCCTGCCCCATAGCAAATTACTCCCCTGTAGAACGTTACAATATTTTTGAAGAGTTATATCTTTATTCCACCCTAATTTGAACTAAAGGTTAGGTTTAAAGCTTAGTAGAAAATTGGTGTTAGAAATCGGTCTTGCTTCAATAATCAAATATCTTTGATGAAACTTCAGTATGAAAAGACATTAAATTTTCTAATGAGCAAAAAAATTGTAATCGCAAATTTAATTGTAGATATTTTCACATGGGATTACAACTACTCGATACCCGTAAAAAGAAATAAAATATCTGGAATCTGATCAGAACTTTGCATGAAAAATCGGATATTCTGTGTCATCCAATATCATTGAATAGAAAAAAGTATGGAAATACATTAAATTGCTTAAAAAGCACAAAACTTGTAATCTGAAAAATATTTGTATATATTTTAAAAAGGGACTACAACAATTCAAAAACCTAAAAAAAAAGTTTGAAGCCTAGTCCTTCAATAATCAAATATATTTGAACAGAATCAGTATGAAAAGACATTAAATTGCATAAACAGCAAAAAATTGGTAAAAAAAATTATTTGCATATATTTTGACAAAGGATTGCAACAATTCAAAAAACTTAAAAAAAACAAAAGTTTGAAGCTTAGTAGAAATCGATGTTAGAAATCAGATTTGCTGTAATATTCGGACACCTTTGAATAGACACAAAAAGACATCAAATTGCATAAATAACAAAAAACTGGTAATAACAAAAATATTTGTATATATTTTAACAATGGATTACAACAGTTCAAAATTTTTTTAAAATAAAACCAAAAGTTTGAAGCTTAGTGAAAATTTCTATTAGAAATCGATATGTTGTAATAATCAAACATCTGAATAGACTTTAGTATGAAAAAACATTTAATTGTCTAAAGAGCAAAAAAACTGGTAATTGCAAAAATATTTGTATATATTTTAACAAGGAATTTCAACAATTCAAAAACCTTGAAAAATTATTGCAAAAATTTTTGTACACATTTAAAAAAGGGTTTACAATGGTTAGAAAACAGCCAGTGAAAAAATTGAGAAATTATGCAAATATTTCGGTCAAGACCTCCGCTTGACCGTGCTCAGTGCAGAATAAAACTGATAAAAATATAAAAAACAAACCTTAAAATAAAAACACCAAAGTAAAATTGGACGACCCTTTCCTAGTAACAGTGAAAGGGTAACTGAATAAAAAACACAAGTCTAAATGGCATTTCAGAATTTCATTTTGCGTAAAGCACTTTTAAAGGCTGATCGCTTTCCAGTTTGATTGTTATCGGAGACTCTATTCGATTGCAACTTTCATTGCCTCCTCTCCTACAAAAAAAAGAAAGACAACCCATTCTTAACCATCTTTATTGATGAAGCAGTTGAACTAGATGCAAAATATAAAACTGCGCTCTGGTTCAAAATTTAAAACTGAATGCAAAATATGAGGCTCTGGTTTAGACTTCAAGTCCAATTATGAGAATACTCTTTTCCCATCCACTAAATTTTTAAGATAAAAAATTCAAATATGCTGTTATACAGTTAATTTTGGTTATAACTTAAATTCCAAACCTACCTTAATTGGCGCTTTGGAGCAAAATTAAGGTCCATATTGGATCTGTTGTGCTACACTTTATTTACAGTTAGATAAGGAGACAGTCTTTAAATTTTAGCTTGTTCTTAATTTAAAAAAATCATAACTTATCATATTTCAGATCCTATTGACTGCTCAAGAAGTTTAAATTATGCTTTCAACTGCATCAAGGCACAATCAGCATTGAGTTAATTCAAAGGAGTCACTGTAGCTTGTGTGTTTTTAGGGACTTTGTGTTTCTGCTCACCCCTGTACTACTGGAGTATTCTATCCAAGTATTATTGCTACTGCGTATTATAAATTTGATAAGCAGTATTTACTTGATTCAAAGGGTCTATTATGGAATTGCCTCAAATTCCAATGGCTGGAGGTGTCACCTTTTCTGAAGATTGTGCTGTTAAGAATGGTAAGTTATTCAATTAAAATTACTCTAACAGAATAAAATTACAGCTTAATTTGCTTTAGTAAATAAGTTCTTGTGTTCTCTTGCTTATTTAGTACTGTTCAGGAAAAAAGTTAGAAATAAATATGTAACTGCATATACCCTCCTATCAAACCCCACTAGAGTTAAGGTAGATTAAAGTGTTTTGTTATACAAAACAAATAAAAGCTTAAAATTTTAACAGTGATTTTGTATGTTTGAGAAGGCAATATTACATCAGACAGAAGAATTTTCTCTTTCTTGTATGCAGGCATGATAAAAAAAAAATTACAACCAAAAGTGAAGGTTGTTTTGTGGCAGCCATAATATTTATGTGAATGATCAACTTATTTTACTAGTCGTAATTCTTTTATGCTATTTTTTTAAATTGTGCATTTAGGTGTTTTGTAACTGGCTTAACCAAGCATCAAAAAACAACACAATTATATAGAAGGTACTAATCAAAGATGCAGAATCTTGTTAAAATGTATTAAAGGATGCCTTGTTAGAATTAGACAACAATATTTTGATGCAATTTTATAAAAATATCTTGATCTATATACAAAATTTTCAACCTAAATTTCCCTTGGATTTGGCTTTATTATTCTGTTCTTCATTTTTTTTTTTTGAAAAGCTGTGTCCAGGAAGAGGGAGGGGGTTCAACCCCCTCCCCCTGAAATGTTTGTCTGACGCTTAAAAACGTTATAAAAATATATGTTAACAACTTATGTTCTGCAGTGCAACTTATGTTCTTGTCTTTAGAAGGCCCACACGTCCCTAGCCCCACTTTTCTTTGTGATAGTTTCTCCTCGTTTTGAATTTCACTTGGTCATCCATTTTAATTTATGTTCGTTTTGCATTTCGTTTATTTTTAGTCAGTGATTTATGGTAGTTCTATGCTTAAGAAATTATTGTCCTTTTTTGCTCTCATCTTTGGAATAATGTTACCCTTTACTTTTCTTTGAAAAGGTTTTAAATTTAATTATAAGATGAAAAACAATTGGATTTATTAAGAAAGCTTTGCTGTTGTCCTTTGTCCCTTTTACTCATGTTTTGTTTTAGAAGTTGAAGATGCTTTTGCTAGTGAGAGTGAGGAGCTCTTTGATACTTCAAACATTTGTTTGTCTCCTAAGCTTGAAGCTGTTTCTGTGACTACTTTTCCCGACATTGCAGGACCATTTAAATTAGAAGCTGACACCCAGGAATTGGAACCCATCAGTTTTGACAATGAAGGTACTGGTTTTTGTATAAAATGTTTAATTAGCAAGTAAGGTGTGTAATACCGTATGTAATATCTATAATATCAAATAATAGTATTGCGTGTGTAATTATCTATCCCCAACTTTCAGGATCATGTTGCTGCAACTACTCTTTGCTCAAAAACTTGCAAAACTATTGTATTTTGATTTAATATTTTATATATTGTATTGTGATTTTATCTACAACGATGTGTTTATAAGGCAAATTTTCTTGCCCTCAAATTAATCAAAGAAAATGCAGAAATTATATTTGTCTTAGCCTAAAATGCTCATCAGGAATTACTATTAGGTAGGCTAGGCAGACTAGGAAAAGTTGGAATGCTGGTTTTAATATGTTGTTACTGGGTGCTAGTACTATGCATATTCAAAGTCTCTCTTTGTATGGAATTCATTAAAAAAAAGTTTTTGAAAAAACTTCTTCCACAAGACAAGTTTTTCAAAGAAAAGTAAAGAGCTCCATTAAACCGAGAATGAGTAAAAATAAAGTCAAATAATCTTCTAAGCATAAAACTGCCACAAATCACTATCAATAAATAAATGACAATCAAAACGAACAGAAATTATAATAAATAGCCGAGTCAAACTCAAAATGATCAAAAATTAATATGAATAGGGTTGATAACTCATATGGCTTCTCAAGACCAGTTCACAATTTGTGCTTTACTGAAAATAACCAACAAACAAATGAGCGTGGATTGTCAGTTAAATTGACATATATTGACATTTCTTCGTTGAGGTTTTGATAATTTTCCATTTATTAAAGTAAGAAAGGTGAAAATATTTCAAATGTATTTTGTTTTAAGCAAAGCGCAAATTGTTTTCTGGTCTTTTTTTTGCAAATTGTGAAGGTTGTGTGGGACTGTCATCCTCAAAAATGTAATTTCCAGACCTTTCAATTATGTTGAACAAAATAACTTTTAGCTATCTAAAAATTTTAATGAGATGTATTTCGGGATACTACGAGGTATGGGGAGGGGGTATCCACCCTCTGAACACTTTGAATCTTAAAAGGGCACTAGAACTTTTGATCACTAATCCAATGAGCCCCCTCCGAAGCTTATTCTATCACCTTTTCTATATATATACCTTATATGCCCCCTGAGCATAACTTACAACCCTTGCCATGAGGGCTCTGCTGAGGTTATCATCCTCAAAGACATTATTTCTGGAACTTTCAATTACGTTGAACAAAATAGCTATTTTAAAATTTGGATTGAATGGGTTTGGGGAAATGGTGGGCATGTGAGGGGTGGGGTTAATTTCCCTCCAATCACTTTCGACTATTAAAACGGGCACCAGTCCTTTCAATTTCCAGTCGAATGAGCTCTTTTCTAAGTTTCTAAGACAACAAATGGGTCACATCAAGATTTTCATCAGCTGCATTTTGGGAAAACATGATATGTGGGGGAGTATCCACCCTCCAATCCCTCTGAATCTTAAAAAAGGGGACTAGAACTTCTGATTACCGATCCGATATGCCCCTTCCAAAGTTTATACCATCACACTTTCTATATATTCCTTTTATGCAGCCTGGGCATAACTTACAACCCTTGCCTTGAGGGCTGTAGGGGGTTTGTTGTCCTCAAAGATATAATTTCCGGATCTTTCGACTACGTTGAACAAAATGGCCATCTCGAAATTTTGATTGGGTGTGTTTGAGGAAATGCTGGGCGTGGGAGGAGGGTTAGTTGCCTTCCAATTACTTTCGACTATTTAAAAGAGCACTAGCTCATTCAATTCCCAATTAAATAAGCTCTCAAAGTTTCTATCAGATTCATTTCAGGAAATACAAGGTTTGGAGGGATATCCACCCTCTGATCGCTCTGAATCTTAAAAAGGGCACTAGAACATCTGATTTACAATCCAATGAGCCCATTCCACAGTTTGAACGATCACCCTTTCTATATTTACCTTATATGCCCCCAGGACATAACTTATAACCGTTGCCCTGTGGGCTTTGGGGGTTGTCATCCTCAAGGACACAATTTCTGGACCTTTCAACTACGTTGAACAAAATGGTTATCTCAAATTTTTGACTGAATATGTGGGGAAATGGTGGGCGTGGGAGGGGGGATTAGTTGCCCTCCAATCACTTTCAACTATTAAAAAGGGCACTAGCAGTTTGAATTTGCAATTGGATGAGCCCTTTTCGAAGTTTCTACAACAAGTCCTTCAATACGAAGTGCCCTGGCCTAAGACCCAAAAAAAAATAAAATAGATAATCGATTGTGCCCACAGCGCTCTTTACTTAGGCAGTGCTATAACGCTGTCCAAGATTACTTCCACCTAAAACCCAAATATGATTGGACTAATATAAATCTTTTTGAATCTCTTTGAGTTTGTTAATACCGTACCTTACAGAAAACTTATGCTTTAATTAAACCATTAAAGTAAAATTAATTTTCAACGTTATCAACTACTTTGATTTTTATTGTTGTGTATGGGCGTCAAAAATTGCTTTGGTTGATCTAAAAATAATAAACTAATATTTGTCAAATAAATTTTTTATGAAACAAAGGAATTTTAAAGTAGGCTACTGCTATGACTGAATCCAAAAAAATAAAAGAAGAGTTAAATTTTTTTTCCGTAATTTCTCTGCTTTTGTCTATTAAAAAAATTCGGCAAACAAAAACAAACTCCTGGAAGTTTCTCTGCTTGGAACAAACAATGTCTTTTAGATCTTGTTCATTTGAACTATAGTGTGATTAATTGCAAATTCATATTTTCTTCTTTTTTCCTTAACAGATGAACGCTTTTTAAATTATTTCAATTTTAAAGTTGGTAAAAAAGGTGGTAATTAACAAAAATTTATTGATGTAATCTTTAGATTATCACTCTTGAGTTTGTTCAAGGCTCTTGTTTTACTGCCATTTTAAATTTTGCTATCTATTTTTGTTTTTGTTGCTTTCTTGGGTTTGGGAGCTTCTTTGTTTCAGAGTAATTTGTTGAGATTGTATTTTTATAGCATTTTAGGGTTTCTTTTCCTTGTTATATTTATTTGTTATTGTAGGTGTTGAAGGTTCTTCAGTAAGTGCTGCTGCAACCCTAATGGCAATCTCAAATTCTTCTCTATCACCAGGACATCAAATTCTCTCTGAGTGTGTTTCACCTAGAATTTTAACATCACTTCTAGAATTGGATTTCCAGGAAGTGTGTATCGACGACGGAGGTATAATTAAACGAATAATGTTTCTGAATTAGTTTTTAATAATTTTTTTTTTTTTGCTAAGATAAAGCATGAAACATTACATAAAGCTTTAAATAGCGTTATTGAAAGATTTTACTTCCATAAAAAGTGTTACTAAAAGCGTTAAACAAAAAGCGATTGTAAGATTTAACATTGAGAGCATTATTTAAGTAGGCTAAAGTTGTAAAATGTCAGCAAAGTGCCAATTGATTTGTCATTCTAGTCTTTATTGAGCGAGTATAAATATGTTTCTATTCATAGAAATTAACTACTTGATATGAAAATCTGTGAATAAAATTAAATTTGTGAAATCAGTTTCGTAACAATCAAGTTTATCACTCTTAAATTTGTTCTGACCTTTTGTTATGTCTAGTTTGTCAAGTTTTTAGACTTGTATTTGCATGCTCTGTGGCTTTCATTCTTTCTGGGTGAGTTATTCAGACAATTTTATTGTTCATTCATCTTCTATTTGTTAATTCTTTTTATTATGTAGAAGCTGAAGCTGCTACAACAATTGATACTGAAACAATGAGAGAAACTTCTAGTTATATTCTGTCATCTGAGCATCAAAAACGACCTTTGGGTGTTTCATTGAATATAGCATTTGAATCAGACTTACAGGAACTTGATAGAAATAATGAAGGTATATTTGGAATTATTGGTGGTACTTTAAAATTCAGGCTGATTAAACATTATTTTGTTGAAAGTTTTTTCCTACCTAACAAACGTTCTTCACGTTTTTAGTATTTAAATAGTATTGCCAAAAGTTTTTTTTTTCATTCAAATAGGTAATTAAATAGTATTCCCAAAAGTCTATTGTAAGACTTAGGTTGCATTTCGGCTCGTAGGCAAGTGCATCAATGAAATTTAAACGCACAGTACTGAAACAGTGTAAGACAAAAGTAGGCCTTGGGCCTCTCATCATTAATCTAAAAACTTTCTTTTTAAGTAACTAGAAAGTTGCATTAGCAAAGTAGAGGTGGAGTTTGTTTTTTTCTTTGTCGATTTTAGAAAAATTTTTCTGCGTGACACAAATTTTCTCCCGAACATGTTTTAGCTAAGAGAAATAACTTCACTTTTAATTATATTTCTGAACAGGTATAGTTGAAGCCATTTTCGTTTGGAGTAGTTCAAGACTATTTAAGCTACAAATATGGGATAAAAATGTAGACTGGTTTAAGTGAATACAAAGACAACAAAAAAGAAGAAAGACAAAATTGAAATGAAAGATAAAAGAGAAAATAAATGATAGAAGGACAAAACCAAAACTCATATGCGGTTCATGTTATTGCTCCCATTTTCAGCGCATCTGAGGTTAAAAGCTCCTATGGCAGTTATTGTGCTCTCTTTCGTCGATTTTAACCCAAGTGAACGCAGTTTTTTGAAAAGGATGGGGGGGGGGCTGTAAACCACATCACTGAACATTGGTTTTCAGAGTCATTGCATACCCATGGTAATAACTCTCAAAATTGTATTTTTTAAGTAAAATTATCATACAAAATTGACAGAGAAAATTGAATGAAATGGAAACTTCCTGCGAGGCTGTAAAGAGGGAGGCTTTGAAGAGATTGAGATGAAGGAGAAGCCTATGTAGCTGTTGGCCTCAGGCAACACAGCTGTGTTGGCCTCAGACTGTGTTGGCCTGCGGTGAGATGTTAGTAGTAGTACTCTAGTAGACTCCGAAAGTTAAATACATCACATTTTTAAGTCTTACTTATAACGGACATTTCCCACTCTCCACTGCCAGTTTATGCTTTGGTATACCCATGGAGTGTACGTTTGGTTGTTCAGTTTAATATTACTTAAATCATAAATCGTACAAAAAATATTCTCGAATGATCTGGAGAAAGCTAGACGTTAATTTTTGAAGCTGACAAAGATAATTTTTATTATTCCTAATCTAATTATCCTATGAAATTGAACATAATTAATTTTTTTTTCATTTAATAATTAAAGCAACTGAATAGAACCAGTGCAAGACAATGTAGATCCCAATTTTTTAATACTTTTTGAAAGTTTGACTTTCACTTACATTTGTTATTAGAGCCCGACCGATATGGATTATTTGGGTCCAATAAAGATACCGATAATTCGGTATCGTACCGATATAATTTGCCGATAAATTTCCTCTGAAAAAAAAAACTTTTCTACAGTTTAAACTCTGTATTCTCTGCCCACATGCATCCCAACGTGTTTCTCCCCGGTCTTACAATCCAAAGAACAGCCTCAATAATTTACTGTGGATTCCTAATAATGCAAAAAAGAATTTATTTAGTAAAGATTTAGAAAAATAATTAAACCAAATAAAGTTTTAGTCTGGATGGCAGACAACAGAGATACTTTTGAGCAAGTTTTTCTAGTTTCTTGAAACGACTGCTGTTCTTTTGCCACCAATCTAACGGACAGCTTTTTTTCCAGTCAATGACAGCCTCACTCATGTACCTTCCCAGTTGCTGATCAATATTATCTGCTGACTCTTCTTCCTCACTTGTTGAAGCTGCAAGTATGTTATGAAACAGGCAGTCAATCAAACCTCATATGCCTACTCTCTTTTTTTAAATACAGGGATGCAGCTAGGGTTCTAAGTTCGGAGGGGGGATTTAATGAATGTGTTGACAAAATCATCCAGTATGCCGACAAATGCGGCTACAAGCTAAGTTTCCAAGGTAAATAGGTCGAGGTTTCGGCACGTAGTGCCGATACACTGGAACCCCTTCCCTCCCCCTTAGTTATGCCCCTGACTAGATATCATGGTTTTAATTGGCTGAATCTTGGGATTTTTCACCCACGCAAATGTACATTTATTAAACAGATATTGATGGTTGATCTTATTCTTTTTAGTTGTTTGGTGGTTTCGGGTTTGTTTGTTTTTAGTTGTTCAGACGTTTTTGAAATCACCATACATTTTGAAGATTGATGCATCAGGTGTGTAATGACAACTGCTGCTATTCTACCACCACAATCAGACCCAGCTGAATGCTCTGTCCCAAGGACTGGACAAGCAAAATTAAACTGAGGAAAATCTGGTGCGATCTTCTGGATAAGATGCAAATATATGACTCAATATTTATTTCCCGTAAGCCGATAATGTCTCTGACCACCACATCGGTCTGATAATGTTGTTCGGGCCCTAATTGTTATAATGCCAATTTCTTTGTTTTTCTAATTTTATTAATTTGAGTAAAGAAATTTAATTCTTTTTCTTTCACTACAGGGGTGACGCATTCTACTTTGTGCAGCTCTGATGGTGTGAGTCATCCAATACTCTTAGGCCCAAAACCAATTGTTATGGTGAAAAAACTAACAGAGAAGGCTATTGAAGAACTTGCAGTGGGAATCTGGCGATGCGGCTTCTGTGGAAAAGCAGAGAAATCTCTTTTGATTTTAGATCTTCACATTGACACTGGTTGTGAAGAGCTTTCACCAATAGAGTGTGATATCTGCCCCGCAGTAGTTCGTGAATACAGCAATTATGTTGTACATTTCATGGAACACCAAATGGGGGGGACAAGGAGATGTGGAATATGTTTAAAAGAATCTATTGGTGATATGAGACAACATCTACAGTTACAAGGTCACTTTTCGCCAAAAACGTCTGAACTAGACCTGCAAGAAAATGAATCGCTAGTCAATTCACAGAATTCGTCAGCAAATGGCTACTCAAATTCATTAAAATTGAAATCTGATGAAAAAAGTTTAGACGATCAAAAAACATATTTGCTCTGTAAAAAGAAAATAAAATTAGAAAGACATAAAAGTATACACGCAGAAAAAAAGATATATGAATGTAATCTATGTAAGAAATGCTTTTCATCTCCAAGCATTTTGAAAAAGCATCAAATTGTGCATACAGGTGAGAGGCCATTTGAATGTGATCTGTGTAAGAAATGCTTTTCTCAATCAAGTCATTTAAAGACGCATCAAATAGTGCATACAGATGAGAGTCCATTTAAATGTGACATATGTAAGAAATGCTTTCCCTCACCAAGTCATTTGAAGACGCATCAAATAATGCATACAGGTGAGAGCCCATTTAAATGTGAGATATGTAAGAAATGTCTTTCTTCGTCAAGCCATTTGAAGACGCATCAAATAGTGCATACAGGTGAGAGTCCTTTTAAATGTGATATATGTAAGAAATGCTTTTCTTTATCAAGCAATTTGAAACAGCACCAAATTGTGCATACAGGCGAGAGGCCATTTGAATGTGAGATATGTAAGAAATGCTTTTCTCAATCAATTAATTTGAAGACGCATCAAAGACTGCATACAGGTGAGAAACCATTCAAATGTAATTTATGTAAGAGAAAATTTTCAGGTAAGACGGCCCTGAAATATCACCTAACAACCCATTCTAAGAAGAAGTCTGATATTTAATATTTCACAATAAAAACCTCGGATAGAATAGTGATTTTCGTACGCAGAAGTTGAGATAGACGTCGAATAGTTAAAGCTGTTCCATGCAAGCTAATTCTCTGATCTGAACTAACGCTTTCTCTATGTATCTTGGAAAATTTCCAGTTTTTCTGATGCTGGACTCGACATTGTCTGACATTGCGACAAGTCTGTGGTTTTTCATTTTTGTCAACAAGCTTCGTCATGCTTTCTTCATAAAATGACGGTGCAAATGATTTGAAAAGAGTTGTGACGGTTTCTTTGTACTCCTCCTTGCTATAGAAAGGCTTTTTCAAAGGCAACTTCCTCATTACAGGGTAAAGATAGATGTCAATTAACGCTAAGTCGAAACTATAGTGGCTGTTCAAAAATTTTAGTGTAAAATTGCTTTGAAATGGCTTACAAAACTGATATACTATTTGAGTTAACCTTACTCTATGTCTGTCTACGTTAGTAATGCCCTAAAATGGATAATAGTCTATCATAAACAAGTGAAATTACTCATTTCTATACAACTTGGAAAAAGTTATGCCAGCCTTGCCTCTCGCAGTAATTATATGTTTTGGCTTTACTCTAATTAGCCATGGCTTGGCAAGAGGGAAAGCTTGCGAGAGTGAAGTATAAATAAATTTTTATTCTCATTAATTTGAAGTATTTATTAAATGGATTATGTTGAACATATTAAAAACTTCTGATTAAATTTTAGATTGCTTATTGTAAGCTGAATTAAGTCCATAAATTTGTACTAGTAATGGAAAAAGTACAAAAAAAAAGTTGGTAGCTGACATGAACAGTGTTGTTTTGTTATGTTGTTAGTTTTCGTGAATGTGTTGTTAGTTTTCGCAAGTATGTTGCTAATTTTTTCGTCGAATAAATACATTCAATGTTCCCCCAACATGGGAGAAGCAAACCAATTTTTTCAGATTTTCTAGTTTGGTTGTTTTAGAATCCTCAATATTAAACTGCTACTTCAATATGGTGGAATATCCCCCCCACCCTTCAGAGCTTTTGTGTTAAAAAATGCAACCTGAATATTCAGAAAGTTTAGTATTTTGCCAAGATTAATATTGAAAAATTTGAAATTTCTTGATTTACCAATTCATAATCTGTCATTCTTATAAATTGAATTAAGATTTGAATGTTCAGGATCTTCTGGACAATAAAGAAATACGGAGATATATACAAAGAAAAGCAGTGCTGCTACAAATAAGTTTGAAAAAAATGAGAAATACTCTGTCATATTGGGAGCCGTTTGCTTACAGGTAAACTCGTTTCTTTAGAGGATTTTAGAGTGCTGTAACCTTCCCTCTCACATGTCAAGTGTTGGAAAAATATATTCTAAATACCACAGTCACTGTTGTATTTTAATATATTTATTTGTTTATTTGAATTTTATTTGAAAAATATTTTTCCTCTTGACATAGGCCTATCCAAGCAAAATCAGTAGGCCTCCCCTCTTGAGAAATATCAAAATTCAAGATTAATTTTTTGTTTTCTTATACAATTAATAAATTTTCAATTAGTCATAAGCGGAATAGAGCTTTATGACCCTTCTTTCAACTGATAGGCCCTACCCTCTCCCCCTATGGGGCTTTTACATCTGTGTAAAAAAAAACTGACCTTTCCGCTTTCATAGCCAATTGATTTTAAGTAATTTTGTTTGGTGGTTTCGGGTTTGTTTGTTTTTAGTTGTTCAGACGTTTTTGAAATCACCATACATTTTGAAGCCAATTGATTTTAAGTAATTTTGTTTGTATTTCTTTCAAATAAATACATATTTTGTTCCTCAAATTTGTTTCAGTCAAATTATTCAGGTTTTATTCTCTGTTAGTTTTGAAGTCCTGTGTATTAAACTTCTGGTTCAATATGGCTTGATGCCTTGTCCTTCTAGAAGTCTCGTGGTGAAGTAAAAAACATCCTGAATTTTGCAATAAAATCTGTTATTTTTACATACAACTGTTTATTTTGAATTTTATGCCAGGAAAAATGTTGAAAAATCACCGATTTGCTGATTTATACTACGAATTTCTTCAATATCTATTAAAATCCTAGATTATTTATTCAAAGGTAGTATTAAAAACTGACTGTTATTGGTGAATAGAGAATTTAGGCCCATCATAGAAATATATTAACCTTTAAACCTAAAAAAGCTTTGAGTTGTCTTATTATAGAAAAAAAATCATAAGATTTCCCACTTTAAAGGTTACCAATTTCAAGTCATATCGTTTTGTTTGCCTCTCAAAAAATCTTGGAAAAAATCATTTGATTTCTTTTATTAGTCTTGGACTAATGATGTAATATAGTAGTAGGAATGGGTTATTACATTTGGTACGAACATAATTTATGCATGTTTTTGGTCTGTAATTTGATGGTTATTTGATGGTTTTGTTCTGTTTGATGGTTATTTGATGTTTTTTTCATGGTTACATTGTTGTTTGATGGTTGTTTGATGTTTCTTTGGATGTAGACATGTTCAACAACAATTGATGGATGTAGACATAACTCCAACAACATTTGATGGATGTTTCTTGGATGTTAACATCAATTGCTGGATGCAGACATGATTCCAACAAAATTTATTTACATAATCTGATGGGGAATTCTAATGTAATACAAGGAAAAATAAGAAACAATATGGCTTCTCTGGTCTTTAGTGTCAGGAATTAGAAATGACATCACTCGATTTCTATGAATTATGCAGGACTCTAAAGAGATAA